>NW_022987827.1:242979-287979 GCF_902827165.1 Trematomus bernacchii | reverse complement strand
TCTGATGAGCATCTGATGAGCATCTGATGAGCATCTGATGAGCATCTGCTGAGCATCTGATGAGCATCTGATGAGCATCTGCTGAGCATCTGATGAGCACCTGATGAGCATCTGATGAGCATCTGCTGAGCATCTGATGAGCATCTGATGAGCATCTGATGAGCATCTGATGAGCATCTGATGAGCATCTGCTGAGCATCTGATGAGCACCTGATGAGCATCTGATGAGCATCTGATGAGCATCTGATGAGCATCTGATGAGCATCTGATGAGCATCTGATGAGCATCTGATGAGCATCTGATGAGCATCTGATGAAATTAGATTTTATTTCAGAAAATCAAATATCTTCATTGCACCATAAACTCCTATAATAACTCCCAGATAACCTTTTATTTGATCTCTCTGTTTGTTTCTCCTCTGCCGCGCTGTCAGTATTAATGTGAGTAATTGTTATTATTGATGCATGTCTGAGCAACGTGCTCTGCAAACAGAGAACATGCCAATTATATTTACAAGAAGTCAAGTGAAGCGAAACTAACCACAGAGGAGATTTCAGACACACAGATACGTGTTTGAGATAAACTACAGATATATACTTAGATACGGTCTAAAGGTATGTTGACGGTCAAATTCACAAACATATCATTATCTATTTTGTGGCTGCAGATGTGGATGAATGATGTGAAATCTAATCAAGTGTTAAATCAGACTTTAGTTCCACCTGGAGTAAATCCACAAGCTACCCTGCAGTATACAAAGTCATTCAAACTAGCTGCACCTTTACCAGCTTTGAGAACACTTTCATGATCAATCATTATAAAACATATCATATATATTATTCTGAAATGGACCAATCTGCACAATGACTACTTTTACTGTCTCTACTTTCACTATATTTTGATGATAATACTTTTATACTTTTACTATTTTACTACATTTTGAATGCAGGACTTTTACTGTAACAGAGTATTCCTACACTCTGGTACTTCTACTTTTACTCAAGTACAAGACCTAGTATTTGTTCTTGGTGGCTCTCTTCACACACCTCACTGCACAATGTATAACACGCTGAAATGTTTTCTTTTCACTTCTAGATATGTCTGTAAAGTAGTGAACAAATTAACCACATTTCAGAGTAAAATCAATCAAATAAATAAATAAATGTTTTCTGATCAGCTGTTCTCTCTGGGATGTAACGATTCTACAACATTACATTTAGCTGACGCTCTTATCCAAAGCGACTTACAATGACCAATTACAGGGATGTTCTCCCTGGAGTAACTAAGGACTAAGTGCCTTACTCAAGAGCGCACTAGTGGTGGTGTTCCTGGCGGGATTTGAACTCACAACCTTCTGATCTTCAGGCCACCTCACTATCCATTAGACCACCACTATCCCTACAAACTACACTACAAAATAAAAGCCTGCAGCTCAAACACCTGATACTTCTGACATATACTGTTTAACTAACACAGTATTCCTACACTCTGAGTACTTCTACTTTTACTCAAGTACAAGATCTTAGTACTTCTACTTTTACTCAAGTACAAGATCTGAGTACTTCTACTTTTACTCAAATACAAGATCTGAGTACTTCTACTTCTACTCAAATACAAGATCTGAGTACTTCTACTTTTACTCAAATACCAGATCTGAGTACTTCTACTTTTACTCAAGTACAAGATCTGAGTACTTCTACTTTTACTCAAGTACAAGATCTGAGTACTTCTAGTTTTACTCAAGTACAAGATCTGAGTACTTCTACTTTTACTCAAGTACCAGATCTGAGTACTTCTACTTTTACTCAAGTACAAGATCTGAGTACTTCTACTTTTACTCAAGTACCAGATCTGAGTACTTCTACTTTTACTCAAGTACAAGATCTGAGTACTTCTACTTTTACTCAAGTACACACACACACACACACACACACACACACACACACACACACACACACACACACACACACACACACACACACACACACACACACACACACACACACACACACACACACACACACACACACTTTAATGCATAATCCGGTTTTTAAAATATGTGATTTACTTTATATTTAAATGTGTTTTAATACACATTTTATATAACTGAATATATTTGTTCTATATATTTATATTTCTAATTCACACTTTCTTTTGGTCCTTTAAGTTTTAATGCGAGTCATTTTGTACATTTAGTGATATTTGTAACTTTTTCTTGTAGTATTTCTTGTATTTAATTGTTGTACTTGTACTTACATCTGAGTACATTTTCCACCTCCGAGTGTTTTAATATTCTACATTAGAGTTAAATAAAACTGTATATAAAAACATGGTTTAATGAATACCTCCAGTCTCAGTTTATTTTGATGCCAATAATTATGTACTTCTACTAAAGTCCTATTTTCAATTTAAGTATTTTATTTGTAGTATTTTTCGCATTTAGAGACTTTTTTTCCTGCCGGTTAATATTCCACATGATATTTAAAGTGAAATCAAATGTTCATTAATATCTCCAGACTCACCCGTCTCCTCTGGTACTTTCAGTTTATTTTGATGCCAATAATTGTGTACTTTTACAAATTGTGTACTTTTAAATGTTTTTATTTGTGTGCTTTCCCTGCAGTCTGAGTCTGACACGATATTTAGAGTTCAATCAAACTGTATATAAAGTTTAATGAATACCTCCAGACTCCTCCAGTCTTAGTTTATTTTGATGCCAATAATTGTGTAATTTAACTAAAGTAATATTTTGAATGTAGGTATTGTATTTGTAGTATCTTTACCATTGAGTACTGAGACGTTCCCTGCAGTCTGAGTCGTTTCTTTTAATTGAACTATTCATATCTCAGGTTAAGGTAAAGGCTCGTTATATCACTGTGTCACAGAGTTCCCATAATGCACTAGGAGAACTATACGTAATGCAGTGTTCAGGGTCAGGTTCGGGTTCGGGTTCAGGTTCAGGTTCAGGTTCAGGTTCGGGTTCAGGTCCAGGTTCAGGTTCAGGTTTCTTTCTTTGTACCCGTAGGTAGATTCAGTTTGCAGAGACAAAGGATCCATCCTGACTCTAAACAACAGACACATCTCTCATAAAAGGACTAGTAAAAAGTACAAGTACACTCTGCTCCGTCAAATGTCAACAATATTTCTAAAACATTTAAGAAAGAAAACACTAGTACAAACATGGACATTCAAAATTCATAATTAAATAAATAAATAGGCCTCTGTGTGACGCTCCTATGATGTGTTCATTTGTGCAATAGCTGCTGGGATCAAAGTGTTTGTATACCGCTTCGTTCTACTCTTTGGGACGACTAACCTCCGGCCCCAAGGAACAAGCGTCTGAGTGCAGAGGGTGGGGGTCATCGTCTAATATGGAGCTGGATAACCGCTGTAACTGCCTGAGGTACAGGCTCTCCAGGTTTATCACTGCCTGAGGTACAGGGTCTCCAGGTTTAGCTGTAACTGCCTGAGGTACAGGGTCTCCAGGTTTATCACTGCCTGAGGTACAGGGTCTCCAGGTTTAGCTGTAACTGCCTGAGGTACAGGGTCTCCAGGTTTAGCTGTAACTGCCTGAGGTACAGGGTCTCCAGGTTTATCACTGCCTGAGGTACAGGGTCTCCAGGTTTATCACTGCCTGAGGTACAGGGTCTCCAGGTTTATCACTGCCTGAGGTGGGAGTCATGGTCTAACGTGGAGCTGGATAACCGCCGTCACTGCACTGTAACTTGTATCCATGCGTTTGTTCATTTCATGTTTATTTGACTAACGTAGTATTTTTAAATGTAGGTATTTTATTTGTAGTATTTTATAGGAGACTTTTCCTGTAGTTTCTAGTTAATATTCCACATGGTATTTAAAGTGACATCAAAGTTGAATTAATATCTCCAGCCTCACCCGTCTCCTCCAGTCTCGTA
Source organism: Trematomus bernacchii (assembly GCF_902827165.1). Taxonomy (NCBI): domain Eukaryota; kingdom Metazoa; phylum Chordata; class Actinopteri; order Perciformes; family Nototheniidae; genus Trematomus; species Trematomus bernacchii. The sequence continues at coordinate 284,065 of NW_022987827.1, read as the reverse complement.
CTGTGAGTTTTACTTGACGGCAATAATTGTGTACTTTTTACTAAAGTTATGTTTTAAATGTAGGTTTTTTATTTGTATTTATTTGAGTCGTTTTTGGTTAAATCAAACTGCATATACAGTTTGATGAATATCTTCAGTCTGCTACTCTCAGTTTATTTTGATGGCAATAATTATGTACTTCGACTAAAGTCCTATTTTCAATTTAAGTATTTTATTTGTAGTATTTTTAGCATTTAGTTCTGAGACTTTCCCTGCAGTCTGAATAGTAAATGAAATGTTAATTAATATCTCCAGACTCACCCGTCTCCTCCAGTCTGCTACTCAGTAACATCCGGAGTGTTCATTTAACACTCTGAGATAAGGGCCATATGTTCACTGGCTCTCAGTGTTAAAATGTACTCTTTTAAGAGTTAAATTAACACTTAAAGGGAGGGATTTAAGTGTTAAATGAACCCTTAAGTGTTAAATGACCACTTAAAGAGTCCATTTTAACACTGAGAGCCAGTGAACATATAGTCCTTATCTCAGAGTGTTAAATTAACACTCCGGATTTTACTGTGTACTCTCAGTTTATTTCTGATGCCAATAATGTTGTACTTTTACTAAAGTAGTATTTTTAATTTAGGTATTTTATTTGTAGTATTTTTACCATTTAATTCTGAGACTTTCCCTGCAGTCTGAGTAGTTTCTAGTTATGGATTTAGAGTTGAATCAATGTGTATATACAGTTTAATCAATATCTCCACACTCACCCGTCTCCAGTCTGCTACTCTCTGTTTATTTCTGAAGCCAATAATTGTGTACTTCTACTAAAGTCATATTTTTAATTTATTTGTAGTATTTTTACCATTTAATTCTGAGACTTCCCCTGCAGTCTGAGTAGTTTAGTATTTAGAGTTAAATCAAATGTTAATGAATATCTCCAGTCAGTTGCTCAGTTTATTTTGATGCCAATCATTTTGTACTTTTACCGAAGTTAGTATGAGCCGTTTTTTTGTTAATATTCCACATGATATTTAAATAAAATGTTTAATTAATATCTCCACACTCACCCGTCTCCTCCAGTCTCGTGTGCCCGTGCGCGCCTCCGTGCCCCGCGTGCTGGTATCCCAGGTAAGCCCCGGGGTGGTGCGCGTTCACGCTGCTGTGGTACGGTGGGTAACCGAGCGGTCTCCCGTACGAGGACGCGCCCGAGGAGGAGGAGAAGGGCCCCTCGTGTTGTGGGGGCCCCACCAGCGCGTGCACAGGGTAATGTCCGTGCGCGTGGCCGTGGGGAGGCTGCTGGTGTCCCGGGTAACCCCCGAACTCAAGGAACGCCGATTTGGAGGGATCCGGCGGGACCAAAGTGTCCGATAATGAGCTCATAGTCATCATATGGGTCGGGGGTGGGAAACAAGAAATGCGGGGGTCATCACACAGGAACACAGCATCAGAGGGAAGAGTTCACAGAGATTCAGAGAGCAACAAATCCCTTTTTAAACACAGAAATCAGAAATAATCCTCTGGATGAAAAGGAAGGTTTACAGGAGCTCCACCCGACACATCCCGGCTCAAGTGTCCGGGAAGAGGCGCTCAGAGGCGGGCAGGAGGAGGACGAGCAGCCGCTGGAGGAGAAACAAGAAGGTTCCAAGAAAAAGTAAAAAAAACTGATTTTAAATCCTAAAACATCTTCTTTTCTCCCAGTGTGTGTGTGTGTGTGTGTGTGTGCTGAGTGGATGTGAGGAGTGTGTTGCTGCTCTCCTCTGCACCGTGTGTGTGTGTCACCTCTCTGCCTCCACACACACACACTCTCACACACACGCAGCGCGCTCATTGGCTGGAGGCTCCGCATGTCATCACAAAGATTGAAGAGAGGAGCAGTTTAATTATGAAGATGATTTTCTGCACAACAAGAGCAGATTCCTCAGTGGCGGAAATAATGACATATTCATTATTAAAGACACATTAAATTATTATATAAGAATAGCACCTCATTGCATTAAAATAACAATTAAATCCCACAAAACCAAATAAAAGCATATAACTGCATTAAAATAACGTGAAAAAGGAAAACAATTGCACTAAAATAAAAGTGAAATAATGACATAAAACTGCAATTTATTTTCGATGTATGCCTAATATAAATGTCCTTAGTCATTTGAAAGCACAACGAGGTAAATGGCTTCATGGTATTTTCATTTTTGGATCGTTTGCATCATTATACAAATAATAAATAGACCTGTATATTTTATTATCAAGTCTTCATTGAAGAAGTTTGCAAAAATATTAATTTAAAATAAAAACAGAAATGAATGCATGAATGCACGTTATGTTCATATATTTCTCGCTTAAAATTATATAAATATACATCATGTTAGGCGTCATGTGTGATAAATATATATATTTTAAATAAAGTGCATGATATTAGTTTATTTTGTCTCCAAGTTTCAGCCGGGTGGCCTCAGACACACACACACACACACACACACACACACACACACACACACACACACACACACACACCACACACACACACACACACACACACACACACACACACACACACACACACACACAGAAATACATTAGTCTTCAAATACTACAACTAAAAGTCTTAATTTCAAAATGTTACTCAATTAAAAGTACAGACGTAGAAAGATCAAAATGTACTTTAAAAATAAAGCACTCATTCTGCACAATGACCCATTTCAGAGTGACATAAATAAGTAAATGTACTTCAAGTATGTAAAGTAGAAGTAATTGATGTTTTGCAGAATAGATCACTTTTTACTGTATTATATGATCCTGTTTTTAAGCAAATGCCCTGAAACACTGAACCGTTATGTCAACACATCTCATATAACTGTATTAGTGGAAAGCAATAGATAATGTATTGAGAGAATGCATTTAATTAAAGTCAACGTCATTGTGTCAGAGCATGTTAGTATTCATACTTTGAATACTGTATATATTAGAAGTACTGCTTCAGACAAAGAATTACTAGTAAGTCTGATAATTAGCCAGGACCATTCTCTAATATATCATATTCCATATAGACTCTCCTTGCACTATTCTATTCTATTTGATTTGTATTTACTTGCACTCTTGTATCTGTGTTATTGTGTTCTCTGTTGGAGGAGCCTGTGACCTCAGATGCTCATTGACATATATCTCTGTACACAGGACAATAAAAGCCTTGAATCTTGAAGAGCTTATTTGAAATGCATTTAGCAGCAGACTCTCTTTCTGCTCCTCGTTAGCTGACGAGCTGACATGATATCATTCTTAACGAGACGAGCGCTGGGCATCGTGTCGTCCTGCAGACTGGAGGAGAAGTGATTTGAGCGACGGCGAGGAGACGGGAGATGTTCCGGCTTGTTTCTGGTTCCTCTTGTGATTCCAGCGGGAGAAGTGTGCAGTTATTACCATCAGATGCTGCTTTCATCTGCAGCCAACATTCCTCCTGCTGAGCCGATCACACCCTCATGCTTTCATTCAGAGAGGCAAGAGTACTTTACTCAAGTAGAAGTACAGATACTCGTGTTTAGAAATACTCTGGTGAAAGTAGAAGTACTGACTAAACTTCTTTACTCAAGTCAAAGTAAAGAGGGCTTTGAAATGTACTTCAGTAAAAAGTACCCATAACTAGCAGCTGTTTTAAAGAGTACCTGACCTCCCTTTATATTAATAGAACAATAATGTCATTGTTAGCTAATGAATGTTTCCATGCTGAACAACGGCAACATGACAACGTTTTCATTGGTCCCTCTTCTTTAGAGAAGACCAGGAAATGATGGATACACGGATCGTGTTCAAATCAATAGGTACGCAATGACTCTAAATAATAATGATCACGCCACCAAACACACATTCAAACTAAAGGAACCAGCCTGTTTGGAAAATGTGAGAAGTAGAAAGTACAGGTATTTGTGTTCAACATGTAAGAAGTAGAAAGTACAGGTATTTGTGTTCAACATGTAAGAAGTAGAAAGTACAGGTATTTGGGTTCAACATGTGAGAAGTAGAAAGTACAGGTATTTGTGTTCAACATGTAAGAAGTAGAAAGTACAGGTATTTGTGTTCAACATGTAAGAAGTAGAAAGTACAGGTATTTGTGTTCAACATGTAAGAAGTAGAAAGTACAGGTATTTGGGTTCAACATGTAAGAAGTAGAAAGTACAGGTATTTGGGTTCAAAATGTAAGAAGTAGAAAGTACAGGTATTTGTGTTCAACATGTAAGAAGTAGAAGGTACAGGTATTTGGGTTCAACATGTAAGAAGTAGAAAGTACAGGTATTTGTGTTCAACATGTAAGAAGTAGAAAGTACAGGTATTTGGGTTCAACATGTAAGAAGTAGAAAGTACAGGTATTTGTGTTCAACATGTAAGAAGTAGAAAGTACAGGTATTTGAGTTCAACATGTAAGAAGTAGAAAGTACAGGTATTTGGGTTCAACATGTAAGAAGTAGAAAGTACAGGTATTTGGGTTCAAAATGTAAGAAGTAGAAAGTACAGGTATTTGGGTTCAACATGTAAGAAGTAGAAAGTACAGGTATTTGGGTTCAAAATGTAAGAAGTAGAAAGTACAGGTATTTGGGTTCAACATGTAAGAAGTAGAAAGTACAGGTATTTGGGTTCAACATGTAAGAAGTAGAAAGTAAAGGTATTTGGGTTCAAAATGTAAGAAGTAGAAAGTACAGGTATTTGGGTTCAACAAGTAAGAAGTAGAAAGTACAGGTATTTGGGTTCAACATGTAAGAAGTAGAAAGTAAAGGTATTTGGGTTAACATTTAAGAAGTAGAAAGTACAGGTATTTGGGTTCAACAGTAAGAAAGTAAGAAAGTACAGGTATTTGGGTTCAACATGTAAGAGTAGAAAAGTAGGAAAGGTATTTGGGTTCAAAATGTAAGAGTAGAAAGTACAGGTATTTGGGTTCAACATGTAAGAAGTAGAAAGTACAGGTATTTGGGTTCAACATGTAAGAAAGTAGAAAGTAAAGGTATTGGGTTCAAAATGTAAGAAGTAGAAAAGTACAGGTATTGTTGTTCAAAATGTAAGAAGTGAAGTACAGGTATTTGTGTTCAAAATGTTGAGAAGTAGAAAGTACAGGTATTTGTGTTCAACATGTAAGAAGTAGAAAGTACAGGTATTTGTGTTCAACAGTGTAAGAAGTAGAAAGTACAGGTATTTGTGTTCAAAATGTGAGAAGTAGAAAGTACAGGTATTTGGGTTCAACATGTAAGAAGTAGAAAGTACAGGTATTTGGGGTTCAACATGTAAGAAGTAGAAAGTAAAGGTATTTGGGTTCAACATGTAAGAAGTAGAAAGTACAGTATTTGTGTTCAACATGTAAGAAGTAGAAAGTACAGGTATTTGTGTTCAACATGTAAGAAGTAGAAAGTACAGGGTATTTGTGTTCAACATGTAAGAAGTAGAAAGTACAGGTATTGTGTTCAACATGTAAGAAGTAGAAAGTACAGGTATTTGGGTTCAACATGTGAGAAGTAGAAAGTACAGGTATTTGTGTTCAACATGTAAGAAGTAGAAAGTACAGGTATTTGTGTTCAACATGTAAAGAAGTAGAAAGTACAGGTATTTGTGTTCAACATGTAAGAAGTAGAAAGTACAGGTATTTGTGTTCAACATGTAAGAAGTAGAAAGTACAGGTATTTGTGTTCAACATGTAAGAAGTAGAAAGTACAGGTATTTGGGTTCAACATGTGAGAAGTAGAAAGTACAGGTATTGGGTTCAACATGTGAGAAGTAGAAAGTACAGGTATTTGAGTTCAACATGTAAAAAGTAGAAAGTACAGGTATTTGTGTTCAACATGTAAGAAGTCAAAGTAAAAAGTGGTCAGAAAAATAAGTAGTGGAGTAAAGTACTGATACCAGAGACATGTACTTAAGTACAGTAACAAAGTATTTGTACTCCAATATTTCCAACTCTGCATTCAGAGCAACAATCCTGCTGACTTCATCTGTCTTTAGGTCCACAAATATATATATATTACAAATGACAAATGACCTCAAAATCGAGTTATTTGCCGGTGGGGAATTAGTCATCTTCTTCCAAAGACCCTATCCTCTTACTAAAGCAGTGCTACTTTTGATGGTAAATATTTGTATTGATTTTCTCAGTTTTTTAACAAAAGCAAGTGATACAGATTCAGTAAAGATATATACACACATGCTGACAAATCAAAATCTTCATTTCAATCCCACCACTCTCCCACCCACCCATTAACCCATTGAGTTACAGGATACAGAGCCCTTTAACAGTAAATACAGTATTTTCATAATGACATTAGTTCAAGGGGGGCAAAGGAGGAGAAAAAACAAACATTTCACTAAAAGATTTAAAAATACATCTCCAGAAAGTAAAGAGGCTGGGACATACCCAAAACATGTGTATTACTGTAGGTAGCAGTGCTACTCTTTAATGACGCCGTGAATAACTGTGTGATATATACCTGGCTGCTAAAACTTCAAAACTGTTACAGGACGTGTATTTTGTAAATAGTGTATTATTTTAAAAAAAATTGAAATGTTATATCTTTAATATTTTTTGTATGCATGTTTCTTAGTTAACATTAAGCTGTCTTTGGCTTTTCTTGCTGTGTAAAAAAAAAATGTAAATTTCCCCTCAAATAAAGGTATTCTGATTCTGAAGTCTCTTTGAAGCTGCTTTCAGTTTTTATGCTGCCCAAAAATGGAACAAAAACTTGAGGTCTTCACGAACGCTGAGGTGTTTTAAATCGAAGCTAAAAACATTACTTTTATTTAGCTGCCTACCCAGAAGTGTTTTAACTTGTTTTAGCACCTTCTGTATTTACAATGTTGTGTTTAAACTATCCCTTTTATGCATGGTTTTTATGAATCTATTATTCCATTGTGTTTATTTCTTTTGTCTTCCTATTATAAGTGTTAATGTTGAGCACTTTGAATTGCCTCTGTGTCTGAAAATGTGCTTTATAAATACACTTATACCTTTGGGTTTTGCACGTAGACTGGAAAAGACGAAGCGAGGTTCAGCTTGGGAGCTAATTATCACTCCTTTAAAACTCAATTGTGCAAGACTGGAAAATGGAGGGTTCCCGTTGGCATCTAAACCTCCTTAGTTTCCCAGAAGCACTTGGAATATAAAGCCCTAAACATGTAGACTGTTGTTCTCCTTAAATCAAGTTCTAAATGAAACTGCTTCTTAGCATGTTTGCCATAGCTTAGCTTAAGTAAAAGTACTTATACTAAAATGTAGAAATGCTCTGACAGAAGAACTGAAAGAGTACTCGTTATGTATTACGTCCCATTTCAGAGTCATATAATAAATGAGTGTATTTATTGATGCATTAATGTGTTCATCTCAGCTGGTACAGGTGGAGCTCATTTTAAGGACTTTATACACTGGATATCTGATCCTATCATTATCTGTACATGTTTATCTAATGGAGGATTTATAAAGGTAACTGAAGCTCATTTGTTGGCCTGCGGGGGGGTAATTTGTCACCCGGTGTTGAGTGGAGATGAGTTACAGTTTTAATTTGCCTTCACACCTTCAGGGAGGAAGAAAGAGAAGATGGGTAGGTGGCAATTTAGCAATTAGCTTTATTTCACAATGCTTTTTTGGATTTTTACGACCTAGATGTTCCTCGTAGACTAGTTTGAGATCTGTGAGACTGATACCAGTGTCCCCCACCAGGACATATGTGAAGGTTTAATTTCCCCAAAGTGGTTCAGATTCGGAGTGGAAACAATTGTCAGCAAATCTACATCGTCATTGAATTAGGTGTTTAGACGTGGGTTAGGTTCATGCTGACGTTGGGTAAATCTTCCAGGTTTGGGTTAGGGTTAACCTGTTTAGCCCTGAGCCTGTTTTTCAGGTCTCAGGCTCGAAAATGCCATTCCCAGAACAAATGACCATATCTTCCCTTCTAAAAGGGTTACATTAATAATCTTTTTTCTCAAAGTAATGATAAACCTGTGAGTTGGATGTAGAAAAGTCAGAATCAATATAGATGTTTTTTATTTTAAAGAAAATTCAGATTTTACATAGTAAAAAACTGTAAATTATAGTGTCCGTCCAAAAATTCTTTTTTACTTATAGTGCAAACTACCCTTGGATGATGGGTTAGTAGACTAAAAGCTTTAGGAATCCAAAGTACAACATATAATAAGTACCCTGTATCAAGATTGATGCAAAACAAGTGACATTTGACCTGTTTAGAGAGATTTAGCCAAAACCACCCCACCTCTGAGGTGATTTGGGTGGAAATGTTTTTTTTTCCATATCTCTGGCCCCCCTTGGTCGATTTTGATGGTTGACACCTCTTTCTGACCGTTAGAGCCAATAGAATCGAAGGGGGGTTCCCCCACACACACTCGTTGTAAAAAAAAAGGTGGGGGCTTTGCGCATGTAATTTTGCATTAGAGTGAAACTATCTCTCGCTCTGACATCTGAAAACGGAAAAGCAGTTTTAATGCTTATGGATTATCAGAAATCATTTCAAAGGGACACAGACACATTGGATTAATTTATGGATTAACTTCAGCAGCGCTTTTATCGTTTTAATACCATTGAAGACCACTTTGGAGAGACTACAGAGCCAAGGTAAGCTTGTTAGCATTTCTAGCTACCTAGCGCCAAATGTTTTGATGTCTGTTTTTGTTTATAACATCGCGATTTCGTATAATTCAGTGATGATGAGGGTACCCTTCGATTCTGTGTCACCTCACGATGTGAAACGATGTCATGGATGTGGAGAAAAGATAAATAATAAGGTTTTGTGAGTGATTTTCGGTGCAGTAATCTGTTAGCATTTTTCGCTCGTTGCTAATTCAGAGGCTCAGTGTTAGCATTGTGGGTTTTATTTTGAAAAAAAAAAAAAAATGATCAGTTAGATGAGTTTCTTCCCGTTACATGGATATAAAACATTCATAGTTTATTAAATGAACATGCCCTCAGACACTGTTTCCTGCAAGATGTTGCAGCAGTGCCCCGGTACCGGGGTCTCTCGGGCTTAACAGGTTAAAGACCGTATATCTGCCGTAATATTAGGGGATTCTTCAAGGATAGGGTTAGGGTTATAGACCCTGTTTTGTATGGGTTTTTCTTTCAGATTGGAGTTATAGACCGGTTACTCACTGTAAGGTTGGGTAAATCTTCCAGGCTAGAGTTAGGGGTTAAAGACTGTATATCTGCTGTAATATTAGGGGGTTATTTCAGGTTAGGGTAAGGCTTTTTATATACCATTATATCCTCTTGTAATGTCCATCCATCTTCTCCCGCTTATCCGTGGTCGGGTCGCGGGGGTAGCTCTTGTAATGTATCAGTGTTTATTATATCTAATATAAAAAATGGTCTGGAGCATTCGGTAGATAAAGTTGGATTATTCACTCTTATATTATATATATATAATATTAAGTATTTGGTTAGTGTTGGTTGTTTTTTAATATGTCTGTATAATACACAAACTCTCTCTAATTCTAGATAATACTTATTACACGGCTTAGTTTAATACTCAATTCTGATTTGTCAATTTGGACATTCCGGAGATTGTCATTTTTGCTAACGAGAACAGACCGTTGCTAAGGAGAACAGACTGTTGCTAAGGAAAACAGACTGTTGCTAAGGAGAACAGACCGTTGATAAGGAGAACAGACCGTCGTAAGGAAAACAGACCGTTGCTAAGGAGAACAGACCATTGCTAAGGAGAACAGCCCGTTGCTAAGGAGAACAGACCGTTGATAAGGAGAACAGACCGTTGATAAGGAAAACAGACCGTTGCTAAGGAGAACAGACCGTTGCTAAGGAAAACATACCGTTGCTAAGGAGAAAAGACTGTTTCTAAGGAAAACAGACCGTTGCTAATGAGAACAGACTGTTGCTAAGGAAAACAGACCGTTGCTAAGGAGAACAGACCGTTGATAAGGAGAACAGACCATTGCTAAGGAGAACAGCCCGTTGCTAAGGAGAACAGACCGTTGATAAGGAGAACAGACCGTTGATAAGGAAAACAGACCGTTGCTAAGGAGAACAGACCGTTGATAAGGAAAACATACCGTTGCTAAGGAGAAAAGACTGTTTCTAAGGAAAACAGACCGTTGCTAAGGAGAACAGACCGTTGCTAATGAGAACAGACTGTTTCTAAGGAGAACAGACTGTTGCTAAGAAGAACATACCGTTGGTAAGGAAAACATACCGTTGCTAAGGAGAACAGACCGTTGCTAAGGAAAACATACCGTTGCTAAGGAGAAAAGACTGTTGCTATGTAGAACAGACCGTTGCTAGGAGTATCAAGTCTGGTCATTTTAACGTCAGCTAACGACAACAAACATTAGTTTTCCTCCGTCACAAAACACTGTGGAAGACTTTTAGAATATTCATTTTTATATTTGTGGAGAGTACGAAACTCTGGATTCATGATGGCTAAACTGTCCGCAGTTAAGAAAGTGAAAAAGAGACGATGATGAAGTCGAGAGACGAGGGTCCAGGTCTCGGAGTCAAACATGAGGGTGGGCTCAACGACTGTCCTGAACAGATCGAGGCGTTAAGTGTGAGAAGTGTCCAACGTTCCTCACTCTTCATTTTACATTTATATTCAATCTAATATTTAATATTCCATTCCTCACATACTTATATATAATATCCTGCTTTATATTTTGTTGCTGTACATTTGTAATTCAACATGTATATTTTCTACTTTTCTTTTAATGCTATTTTATTTCCATTGAGATGTTTACATGTTGGATTGTTTATTTCCATAATAAACTTACTTTTTATTATACAATGCCTTGTCTTTTGATGCTGCTGCAACGCAAACATTTCCCAAATTGGGATCAATAAAGTACTTCTTATCTTATCTAGTCTTCTTTTGGCCGTATTGGCAGCACTACCCGTTACTCAAAGTGCATGTAGCCATCCTTCACATTGGGATGAACTCAGAATAGAAGTAGAGAAGTGCGCTAACGGAGACACGGCATCATGCAGGTCATCTCAGTTCCTGCTGATGGACTCGGAGAAAAAAGAGAGTTTTTAAAGAACAGTGACACACACACATCTACACACACATGGAAGAGGTGTGTGAAGTGTCCAATGTTCCTGAATATTTTTTTGTCCGTGTTGAGAGCACCATCCGTTACTTAAAGTGCATTTTGCCATCCTTCACAAAATAATAGAAGTAGAGAAGTACGCTAACGGAGACACGGCGTCATGCAGGTCATTTCAGTTCCTGCTGATGGACTTGGAGTAAGAGAGTTTTTAAAGAACAGTGAGTAACAGCGACACACACACATCGACACATGGGAGAGGTGTGTGTGAGGTGTGTGTGAGGTGAGCTAGACGCTGTGTGTGCCTCGTCTGCTAAGACTGTAATTAGGGCGTGCCGTTATGCAGCTCAGAACAAAGAGGAGCCCTGCAGCCGGAGAGCAGCGACGATCTGCTGCTCTATTCACACCGCCGATAATAACAATACTCGTCAACGCTCTGCAGACAGCGTGGCGTCAACCCTCCCACGTGTGTGTGTGTGTGTGTGTGTGTGTGTGTGTGTGTGTGTGTGTGTGTGTGTGTGTGTGTGTGTGTGTGTGTGTGTGTGCGTGTGTGTGTGTGTGGAGAGGGTGTGTGTCAGACAAAGAGACAGAAACAGTGTGTGTGACGGGAGAGTTTGTCCAACGTTTGAAGTACACCTGTAATTGATCTGCTGCAGGTACGGTTTACAGAGGAGTTCATCCGTGAAATGAGACAATCATCCCGGTGAAATGAAGGGTTTGTCATCAGACGCTGAGTGTTTATTAAATGTAACAGCTTAATCAAAACCGCAATAAAGTCCTGAAGACGGTCTGATTTTTGATGCAAAACCGAGAGAAACACAACTGAATAAAATCATATTAACAATATAAACCAGTTTAGACAACTTCTTTAGGGTGTGTGTGAACTGGGTGTGTGTACATTGTCACATATGTTTATATATTAACTTTTTAAACTTCCTAACTGAAAAACAACACTAGGTGCGTTTTATCATTTTATTAGTTACAAAACGTTGCAATCCTTGACAAAATTATATGGGGAGCGTCAGCCTCAAAGGAGCCTTGTTCTTCTTCTGTGGTGTTCCCTCTCCTGTAGTCTCTAGGTGTTGTAACTGATAACTAAAGAAATAAAATAGAACAAATGAACTTAAACTAATATTGCCTCTGGGGCATAAAACTAATCTACACAGGTAGAGAACGGTCAGAACGTCGTGTTTGTTTGTTTAGTCTCTCGTATTCCAATGTTACGTTCTCTCCTAAACTTGGGGTGCAAAGGGAAGTAACAACATATACAAATAACCGGGAGAGAAAGAGAGTGGAAACTGATTTGTGAAGCCACAAGATAATGTTTCATTAATACAAAATAAAGAGGGCTCACTAGCCAATGTGCACAACAAGCTTAAGATAAACATAGAACAACTTTCTAAAAGAAAGTGACTAAAGTACATATGAGACAAAGAAACCCTGGAGCACATCTCATAACAATTAACAAAACATGAGTTAAACCAACAGGTCTCAGATAAATAAAATACATACAGAACCATGGTTTTCCTGGTTCCTTTCCTTTGGTTCTCCTGTAGTGTTTCCTATGTTGCCTGGTAAACAAACCTATCCAACACCAATCCAACCGCCACCAACTGTCACCAATATATAATAATCACCAGGTGCCCATATTACCGAGTGCCCAAACTTAAGCTCTTTGTTCAATTCCACCTCTGGGTTCAACGCTGTTTTATTGGTACATTCAATAAAGGAGATGATTTGAATACTTGAAATGAAAACACAATTAAAATCTGCTTACGTTAGAGCACAGTCATCAAATAATGCTGCCGTCGTCATGATTAACCTCTTAAGGTCCCCCCATTGGACCCCTCCCACCGTGTTCAATTACATTAAAACGAGAAAAAAAAATGCTCCAACTGTTGATCCATAGGTTGATAATGTACCTGTGCCTTTGAAAAAATTATTTATAATCCATAATTCCATTTTTATGTAAAAATCGGAGCGGAAAAGTTAGCTGCTAATGGTAGCCACCAGAGTGTATGCAGCTTCCGGTTTTGGTAACGCGTCACTCTCACTCCTTATTTGTTAAGGTTTTGGTGTGTATAGAACTTTCCCTCGATTCCATTGGCTCTAGCGGTTATAAAGAGATTTCATTCATCAAAATTGAGCAAGGGGGGCCAGAGATAGGTCAAATCCACCCAAATGACCCCAGAAGTGGGGGTTTTGGCTAAATCTCTCTAAAAAGGTCAAATGTCACTTGTTTTGCATCAATCTTGATACAGGGTACTTATTATATGTTGTACTTTGGATTCCTAAAGCTTTTAGTCTACTAACCCATCATCCAAGGGTAGTTTTCACTATAAGTAAAAAGGAATTTTTGGACGGACACTATCATTTACAGTTTTTTACTATGTAAATTCTGAATTTTCTTTAAAATAAAAAACATCTATATTGTTCTGACTTTTCTACATCCAACTCACAGGTTTATCATTACTTTGAGAACAAAGATTATTAATGTAACCCTTTTAGAAGGGAAGATATGGTCATTTGTTCTGGGAATGGTATTTTCGAGCCTGAGACCTGAAAAACAGGCTCAGAGCTTAACAGGTTTTAAAGCATTTTGTCGAGGGATCAGATGTGATTATAAAGCTGAGACTCGCCTGCAGATCTGAAACCTGAGCTGCTGTTCAGCCGCCACAATAAATACGTCATGACATCTGAAAGTGTTAAACTTTGTGAAGTGAATTCATAACATATTCAGAGGAATATTTGTGTCAATAATTAGGTGGGTTTTGCCTCACATTCTACGGAGGCTGACAGGTGCAAACATGCTGCGGTTTTTTAGATTTTCAAAAAAAGTCAGAATTTTGTGGAAAGTCCGAATTGTGAGAAAAAAAGTCAGAATTGTGAGAAATGTTGAGACATTTTGATATTTTGAGAAAAAGTCTGCATTTTGAGAAAAAAGTCAGAATTTTGTGGAAAAAGTCAGAATTTTGAGTTTTTCGGAAAAAGTAAAAAATGTCTGAATTAATTAATATTAATATTATTTTTTATTATTGGCCAAGGTATAATCCAGGTGGGTATTTAATTTGTGACATGAAAAACATTTTCTATTCTTAGCATGTTGAGGAAACGGCTTCAGTAAATGCATCCTCCGTGAATTAACAATCCTTCAGAATTACACGCCCAGACTCAAAATAATTGTCGACCACTGCATGAACTTAACAGTCTGCACAAAATGCAGGAGCAGCTGATGGCAGTTTCAGCAGCTGTGTTCTCAGATCTTGCCCCTTATCCTCCAGCCGACCTCACAGTATTTATCATCTCATTTAAACACTGAAAACGTAATGTAAGTGCGTCTTAATGGTCTCTGGACCAGAGCACCAGATGCAGAGACACTGAAACGCTGGCTGTTCATCAGCTGTGTGAAACGTCTGCACACTGGAAGAAGTTCATTTAAATATGTGTTTCCAGACGGAGGGAACACATACTCTGATTGTGCCGGCCATCACTAGCCATGGTAGAATTAGCATGGCAATGAAGCTGCTGAATAATCTCAGTTTCTCTCAAATCCTCAATCGTCTAGATTACTGAATGCACTTTATGCCGGCCTAAACAAGACCTCACTGGCACGCCTGCAGCTGGTACAAAACGCTGCTGCTCGGCTGCTTACAGGAACACGCAAGCATGAGCACATCACCCCAATTCTGGCTTCCCTCCACTGGCTTCCCTCCTCTGGCTTCCCTCCTCTGGCTTCTCTCCTCTGGCTTCTCTCCTCTGGCTTCTCTCCTCTGGCTTCCCTCCTCTGGCTTCTCTCCTCTGGCTTCTCTCCTCTGGCTTCTCTCTGGCTTCACTGGCTTCCTGTCCATTTTAGAGTTCATTTTAAGATTGTATTGTTTGTTTTTAAATCTCTTAATGGGCTGGCCCCTCAGTTCATCTCCGACCTCCTAAAGGTGGAAACCCCCTCAAGGGCTTTGAGGTCGGCTGATCAGCTGCTGCTGGTAGTCCCTAAAACAAAGAGAAAGACCAGGGGAGACCGAGCCTTCTCAGCGGTAGCCCCCAGGCTCTGGAACGACCTGCCCCCCCCCCCCCATGTTATATTTTCGCCCACCCTCCAAACTTTTAAGTCCCGCCTAAAGACCCACCTCCTTTCCCTCGCTTTGAGCTATGCTTTATCGATTTTTATGCTTTTATTGTCTGTCCATAGCCTTCGTGTACCTTGTATTAATTATTATATGTGACTTTTATCTATTATTGTAATATTATATTTTATTATAATGTTATGTTTGCTGTGAAGCAATAAAGTGGATTGGATTGGATTGGATTTGTATAGTTATTTTCATCTGCATTATATCCTGTTCTTTTAAAAACAGTCTATGGCCATGTATTTAGCAATCTTCAAATATATAGCTTGTATAGAAGATAGTTAAAGTTGCTTGCTGACAAGATAGATACTAGACTTTCGTTAGCTAGTGAGATGGATATCAAATCAAATCAAGTTTTATTTATAAAGCACATTTAAAAGCGATTGTTGGTCGCGCCAAAGTGCTGTACATGTAATAAAAACACATTACTACAATCACAATAAAAGACAATAAATTACAACAGATATATATAAAAAATAAAATAAAAAAAAAAAAACACAAGGAAAAGTCAGGAGTCGTGCTCCGCTCTAACTAGAAGGCCAGAGAGAAGAAGTGTGTTTTTAGTGTAGATTTAAAAACCCCTAGGGTCTGGGCCGACCTCACATGGAGGGGCAGAGTGTTCCAGAGCCTAGGGCCAGCTGCTGCGAAGGCTCGGTGCCCTCGGGTTTTGAGCCTGGTCTTGGGCACTACCAGCAGCAGCTGGTCAGCAGACCTTAAAGCTCTGGCTGGGGTGTAGCGCTGGAGGAGTTCAGCTATATAGGCCGGAGCCAGCCCATTTAGTGCTTTAAAAACAAATAAAAGGATTTTAAAATCAATTCTGAACCGAACTGGAAGCCAGTGCAGTGAGGCCAGAATAGGGGTGATGTGGTCACGCTTTTTGTGGCCAGTCAGCAAACGTGCAGCTGCGTTTTGGACTAGCTGTAAGCGTTTAATTGAGGCCTGGTCCATACCCACATACAGAGCGTTACAATAGTCCAGTCTTGAGGTTACAAAGGCGTTAATAAATTGGATACCCAATAATCATACATAATATTTATATAGCGCCCATACCAAAGCCATTCAGAAAACAAAATACAAAAACCCAAAACATAACCTCAATAAAAGTCATGAGCTAAGTAGAAGAAGGGGGCGGGTGTAGAGGATTTATAGCTAGTGAGATAAATAGCTAAAACTGGCTTTCTAGTTTATAAGATAGAAGCTAACGTTCTCTAGCTAGTGATAATTCAGATAAGATTAAGGTAGATAGGAGAACATTGATGGAGCGTCTGCAGTACAGTTTTTCGATGGATGGTTACGAGCCAAGTGACATTTCTACTAAAAGATGCTGAGATATTTCACTTGACATGTGATTTCTCGAGGTGTTTTAATGGGGTCACCTGGCAGGAGGTCCCGTTCATGGGATCAGCTGGCAGGAGGTCCCGCAGCATCAGGACTAAACCTCCAGACTCAGCAGGAGGTCCCGCAGCATCAGGACTAAACCTCCAGACTCAGCAGGAGGTCCCGCAGCATCAGGACTAAACCTCCAGACTCAGCAGGAGGTCCCGCAGCATCAGGACTAAACCTCCAGACTCAGCAGGAGGTCCCGCAGCATCAGGACTAAACCTCCAGACTCAGCAGGAGGTCCCGCAGCATCAGGACTAAACCTCCAGACTCAGCAGGAGGTCCCGCAGCATCAGGACTAAACCTCCAGACTCAGCAGGAGGTCCCGCAGCATCAGGACTAAACCTCCAGACTCAGCAGGAGGTCCCGCAGCATCAGGACTAAACCTCCAGACTGAGAGACAGATTCATCCCACAGGCCATCAGACTGTTAAACACCTGAACTCTGTGAAGAACATCCAGAACATTCATCTGTCTGCATCTTCAGTGTTCAATATGTAACCTTACATTCTGTTTCTGTCACCTGCACTATTTTATTCAAATGTATCGTACTCTGTTTCATTTGCACTATTTTGTATTATTATTGTTATTATTATTATATTGTTGTCTTATGTCCTTTATATAATATGTTGCATTGTTGGAGGAACTTAAGTTTTCCATTTCCATTTCTACACTGTAAACGGTTATTTTGTGTTTTTTTGTAATTATTGAGTGTTCTTGTATTTTAATGAGGTTTTTTTTTTATTCCTCAGGACTGTGGGAAACAGTATTTCAATCTTTCTGTGTGCACAAAACTATTTTGAGATTGACAATAAAGTTGACGGGAGGGGGGGGGGGGGGGGGGTGCTAGTGGATCGCCGGAGCTGTATTAGATTAACATTAACATGCTTATTGTAGTTGTAAGTGCACTGCCTTGCGGCCTGTAGCACCATATGTGTGGGCTGCACCTGTATGTTAGGAAAGGAGTGAGCAGAGGGTAGATTTGTCGATTCTTGTTCTGTTTGCTGTGACTATCTTCCTCACCCTCTGAGACTTTCAGTTGCGCGCGCTACGCTACCATGGAAACCAAACAATGGTGTAGCTGTATTAAAGTCCGAGTGGAAACAGTCCTGAGTAAATCTGATTTTGTCAGAAATCGGGAGAAATGCGGGAGAAATATGACCCCGGGAGGAAACCGGGAGAGGGCAATGAAATCGGGAGTCTCCCGCGAAAATCGGGAGGGTTGGCAAGTATGGCTCGGACTAATCCTGCAAGAGTCTACAGTTGGTTGAACACAACAATGGCAGCTTCTTCACGCTCCACCTGCCTGTTCGGTGTTTCCCTTTTTCTCTGCTTTTGTCCAAACGGGTGCCGCACACTCCAGGTTCCTGGCAGCGCCGGCAAACCGCTGCCCTTTGAAGAGGACATCATGACGCAGATGCAAATCGGATTGAATAACTAGTAAACATGAGCCAAAGCAACGTTAGAGACACTCAGACTAAGACTTGAATGCCTGATTGAACATCTGTACTGATGCTTTCTGACAGCTAGGATCCAACCAAGATCATGATGCCACTCATCACCATGAACACAGGTACGAAAACAAGCCTCATCTCCAGTATCACCTGAGGCCAGAGTCATTTAGATCCTCTGATGCCACGGCCAAGTTTGGATTACATGAATGTGTGTTTTTGTTTCTCTTGTGCACACTTATCCCTTTCACATGCAGTTCATTTTTCACATCCTCTCATTTCAATGTGTGTGAAGAGCGGCAGATATTAGCTTTGATGCTACTAGGTGTGAATATATGTGTATGCTTCATTGCACAGGGTTCACGATGGGTGTGATCTAGTGTGTGTGTGTGTGTGTGTGTGTGGTGTGTGTGTGTGTGTGTGTGTGTGTGTGTGTGTGTGTGTGTGTGTGTGTGTGTGTGTGTGTGTGTGTGTGTGTGTGTGTGTGTGTGTGTGTGTGTGTGTGTGTGTGTGTGAACTATGCTGGGTGCAGGGGCGTGGTGGGTGTGCCCACTTTGAGAAACTAATTTAGCTAATTTGTCTGATGGGAAGGTGAAGTATTTACTGTGTGACGGATAATATGCATCGAGAGGTCATTAAAGGTCCCCTATCATCCTCCTCTTCATCAGTATATCACAGGTCTCAGATATATCCAGAGCCTGTCTCTGATTGGCTGAAACACCAGACAGATCATTGCAGCATTACCCATAACCCCCTCTGTTTCAGCCCTGTTTCCAAAGTGCTGATTCTCTGTCTGTTACTTTAGATGAAAATAAGGAGCCCCTCCCCACGCCCCTCTGAGAGAGATTTGGTTACAAAGAACTCAATGGTGCTCTAGGAGGAGATTCAGGTGATAAGGGGGGGGGGTTACCTTGGTTGCTGATTGGCTAATGGTTACACAAGACAAAACATCGTTATGACATCATCAAGTGGCCAAAATCTGACCTTTAAGGTAAAAGGAGGGTCCGTTTGTGTAGTTGCTTAAAAGTTTCTCGAGCCACTTCCAACCTACTGGGTGTGATTTCAACGCAGACATAATCCAGAACGATAATCCATTTGATTTCCATTTTCACCACACATCCCTCCTTCTCAGTGTGTGTGTGTGTGTGTGTGTGTGTGTGTGTGTGTGTGTGTGTGTGTGTGTGTGTGTTGTGTGTGTGTGTGTGTGTGTGTGTGTGTGTGTGTGTGTGTGTGTGTGTGTGTGTGTGTGTGTGTGTATAAATAGACATAATATAACACACAGGAGACCAAGGGGTGTCAACAAATATATTCAGGGGCGTAAACAACCAAGATGAGTAGATAAATATTCAACACATAATATCTGTAGGCCATGTATACTAACAAAACAAGACATGTTGTATTTAGATTTTGTATCTTCACGGTCTACTGTATATTTTCTACTTTTTAATGCTGTTTTATTTCTATTTTGAGATGTTTAAATTCTAGTATTGTTTATTTCTACTCTTTGATTTTTACTTATGTGCAATGCCACGTTTTGTTTTGTTGTTTTTTACGCTGCTGCAACGCAAACATTTCCCAAATGTTAAACAACAAAACTTTCATAATAAACTCAGTTAACGGCTTCTACACCGTTCATCACATGTGCATCTGTGTCTCTTCAAAATAAGCCAACCCTTCTCTCTCAGAAACCACAACAGTTCATAGCGAGTAAGGCGAAGGCGAAACATGTGACGTATCATTAACCTTTGATCACTTCGCTATTAAAGTGCCTCCTCATTCAAAGCCTTTATGGAGGATGATTAATACCGACCGATCAATTACTTATACTGTAATTGATCGGTCGGAATGGTTTCGGTGACTCAGCTACAGTAGATGAACCTCACATTGTACAATCCTCTAATTATGGCACTCCAATGGTTGCCAATTAAAACTGAATTAAAATAATTAATTTGTGGTGAAATATGCATCAGTGGACGTTGTTTGTGAGTTAGTCAGTGAGCGCTAGCAGACGCTAGGCTAAACGCTAGGCTAAACGCTAGTGGATGAGCAGAATACCACTGTAGCGGGTGGTAAATGCTGAGTCATTAGCATAGCATTAGCCAAAGCAAACTGGTTCTTAACTGGTTCTCAAGTTCAACCAAGTGCTAACTAAACTAGCTGAAGCACAAAAATAGAACCGACTAATTTCAGTGGAAAACAGTTTAACTCCAGTCCATTTGCTGCGTGAGGAAAGCCAAGAGAAACAGAGTGAGGGTCTGATGGTTTCTCTCCCCTCCTCTCCTCACCCTCTGTCTCTCGTTTCACTGTGAAAACACACCTTGGCTCTCACACATAAACAAACACCTGCAGAGGGAGATGATGAATCTCCCGTTTGGATGGGCTGGATTAAAAACAACATTCATGAGAATGCTCTAATTGCCGTCATCTATCAGCCTGAGAGGCTCTCAGATCAGATACCATCACACCGCCATTAGAACAGACTCATAGGAATTATGTATTTCTAGAATGTTCTTTAACACTTTACTCTTGTTGGGAAAATCCTGAATGTCCTCTTCCAATCTGAGAGTAACATGATAACAAAGGTACCCCAACTGTAGCTGTGTACATGACAGGATGTATGATTACCTAGAAGAGGACCTGAGGCCTGTACTACGAAGCAAGATGTTCTCTTAGCGGCTGACTTCAGGGTAAACTCTGGCTTCCCGGTCCTACGACGCTGGTTCTCTTTTTAGCAGGCTAGATCTCCATGGCAACTGATGCTGAGCGGCTAACCTGTTCCGGAGGAGGTTAGGTTGCAGGCTAAGAGATCAACTCAGTGAAAGCACCGCCTGCTGACTAATCAGAGCTCCGTGTGCGGAGTTTAAAGCGATCAAGTCATATTACAGGATAGAGGAAATACAGAAAAACTGCCGTTGCAGGAAAGACGGCCGGCAAAAATCAACTGACTGTGTGAACGTGAAGATTAATAGAATATCCCCTCCCATCTTCAGAGCAATCTGACTATTATAACATTAGCGTTAAGAAAGCTTACTTAAATATCTGCCACAACATAAGTAACCGGATCAGAGTAACATTACGTACAGTCCGCGGCACTGTGAGTGCAGACGTCGATGTGTCCCATTATCATTCATATCATATCACATCATAATGTATCATATATTTCCTTATCTGAGTCAGCTGAGCCGTATCTGGCCGTGCAACACTCACAGTGTCACATACTGGATGCAGAAGTATTATTTTAAGCAACACATTAAGTTGACGAAACACTCGAGTCAAATGTAATTAAAGTCAGATCCACTCGTGATCCACTCGTGTCTTCCGGTTCCAATCGTCGCTTTCTGTCCTTTAAACGGGAGGCAAGAGGGAAAAATAGTCAATATGAATACAGATTTGACTAAATGTTTTTATAAATATATTTTTCTCACAGTGAAATTGGCATGGGAGTTACTTATACTCTCTCAAAGAACCAAAATCAAGAACAGAAAATAACTGGAATCGTTCAAACCCAAGCGATACCCAACCCTACTTCCCACTAGGATTGTAGACAATACGACATGGTATAAATACACAAACCGCACAGAGTTCACAGTGTTTAAAGTGCTTTTAACACCAGGAAAAGCACTATATAAATAACATGTATTATTATTATTAATATGCACAGTACTAAGGGAAGTATTCAAAAGGTCCTCTTGCTGCTTTTTGTCAGACTTTCAACTCAAAGTCTAAAGCCACCTCCCTGAAATCAATCATAACTAACATTATTAATATAACATAATGAATGTGTGGCGTGTGGCGCAGTGGACTAGTGCGTTAGTGTTCAGATCGGGAGCACAGGTTCAAACCCCACTACAGTCAGCATGTCGTTGTGTCCCTGAGACACCTCACCCCAAAGTGCTCCTGTGGGGATTGTCCACAGTATTGAGTATGTAAGTCGCTTGGGATAAAAGCGTCTAACAAGTGACATGTAATGTAATGTAATGAATGTAAACATTGAACATGGCTGATCTTAGTGCTCACAGCTGTCAAGAAGAAGTGGAGGTTATACAGGTATTAAAATAATTCCATTAGAGCTGACGATGTTATTACAGCCATCAGTTCACCATTTCTTAAACATGTTTTATTTTATGTAAGAGCATTTCATTTGATTGCTGTCAGGATTTAAATTGATTTTAACAACAATAACAGAACAGACCATTTCCTCCTAACCCTAACCCTAACCCTAGCCCTAACCCTAACCCTAAACCTAACCCTAACCCTAAACCTAACCCTAACCCTAACCCTAAACCTAACCCTAACCCTAACCCTAAACCTAACCCTAACCCTAAACCTAACCCTAAACCTAACCCTAGCCCTAACCCTAAACCTAACCCTAACCCTAACCCTAGCCCTAACCCTAACCCTAACCCTAAACCTAACCCTAACCCTAACCCTACCCTAACCCTAAACCTAACCCTAACCCTAACCCTAGCCCTAACCCTAACCCTAAACCTAACCCTAACCCTAACCCTAACCTTACTTCCACATGCATTAAAAATATCAACTTGATTGATATTAGATATGACTTTTTATTAATCCAACAGATATTTTGATTGAATGTTTGACATAAATTATTTTTATTCCATTGGACCTTGAAACACAACATGTTTTAACCCGAGAGCTAAAGCTAATCATCATCATTATTAGATATCAACATTTATTAAAGATTAGTGTTTTATGTTGTTTTTAGCATTTGATTTGATTGCAGTCAGGATTTAAATACATTTAACAACAATAACAGAACAAACCATTTCTCCCTGACCCGAGCCTACACATGCATTCAAAAGATCAACTTGATTGATTTCTCCAATACATCATTTATTCAATTGGACCTTGTAAGAGGAGAATATTCTACATATAATCATTATTAAAGATCACAATGGTCGTACAATCTGTCAGATGAACTGGGTAATTAAACAGAAAGCTATACAGAAATATATCAAAGATAGACATTTGTTTTGTTTCTAATTTATTCAAAGACACACAATTACACGCCTTATGGTATTACACAATCTAAGGAAATATATAACAATATTTAAAGGATTTTTCCTGACATTTAAGAAGTGCAGCTAAAACTCAGGCCTTCGGTTTATATATATGGAGGTTGACGTATGATTATAACTGCCTGCCGTTTTTCAGTTTACATTCATACTGTTAGATGTATTGTTTATTAGGAAGCAGGTCGTTGTCAGGGAACCATCCTCGTTAGAAAACCATAACGAAACTCACCTTTTTCCATTTATGTACGGGTTGAAGTGAACGTACATGGAAGCGTAGATGGAAACTTAGGAGAGGCTGTGAGGGAGGATAACACGGGGTGCGTGTGTGTCTGTGAAAACCCAGACACACACCTTTGGCTTCTTCTTTTATCTAGATAAGGTCATGGACATAATCAATCAGAGAGACGTGCAAAATATTATAATTAAAGTTGAACTGTTTCTGTTGTAATTGAGCTCTTCACAATAAAGGAAAGATGATTCATCAAATGTATACGTTGGCATGCTTGCTTTTGTTTTTCCAGTAACGGCAACCTAACAGGATTCTGTTCAGGGTAGGGAAGAGGTTAAAGAAAACGACATTTAGATACCGCATGCTAAAGCCAGCAGCATTACTTGAGCTAAATGCTAACACCAGCATGCTAACAAAATGCCAATAGTAGCATGTTGAAAATAACCATTTTCACCATGTTAGCTGGAATTTGACCATGTGTATCATGTTAGTTTAGTTAGTTAAGCTCCAAGAGATCCATATTATCAAATACTCCTGATAACCATGATTCGGACCACATGCACTACAAAAACTCTAAATCCTGCCCAGTATCTGTGTCTGATATCTAGTCAGAACATGTCTCTCCACCTGATATGAGACATGATAACTTCAGAAGTAACACTGCAGTGAGATATAGGCTCTTGTTTTTAGACAATGCATCATCTTGTTCAGTCAAAACATCTTATTTTGAGTTGTATCTCAGATGAAACACATATTTATTAGAAAATCACCAACTAACATCAGAAAATAGAAAACTTTTGAGCATTTGCGGATTATATTGTAACACAACATTTCCTGATTCTGGTCAAATATAGTTCAAAATAAGTTGTCCCAGCTAATTACAAGATGTGATTCATCCCTTCTTATTTAAAGATATCTTACCAAGCTAATGTTCACTTGTTCTATTGGCAGATTTGTGTACTTATTTTCTATATTAGGAATAAAGAATTCACTGATTCTGAAGCACCTATAAAAGTAAAATCACTGATATGTTATGGTAATAATGTGAATACTCTCTATCCTCAGCTAACCTCAGCTTTGGCACACATTCAAGACGCTCTGCACCAACAAAGTGGATCTCTTTACGCTCTAGGTCAGGGGTGTCAAACTCAATTTCATCGCGGGCCACATTAGAATTATGGTTGCACTCAAAGGGCCGGTGGTAACTTTAAGACTATATGAATATACATAGATAAATATATATAATATATATAAAATAATGTATTATTTAACAATATTTCCTCTGCATTGGATTATTATTGGATAGGGTAATAACTTCATAATTAACTACGTCTGAAAGCAGAAGTCTAGGGCAAATAATTGCAAGTAATGGCAAGTCTCTTCAGTGCGCATCTCACAAAATGAGATGCATTGTGGGACATGTAGTTTATGGGCAACGTGCTCCTGAAAAGCGGCACGTAACCTTATAATAAACATATTATATTCTTTGCAAGCTCTTGTGGGCCACATACAATGAAGTGGCGGGCCGGATTTGGCCCCCGGGCCTTGAGTTTGACACCCCTGCTCTAGGTGTTTCACGTGTTTAACTTTAAGATCTTGATTTGGCCAATCGAATTTGAGCAACTTAAATGAAAAGAAATGACGTTTTGATGCTGAATTTGTGAACATTTTAATAAAAAGTGAACACGAGTTGCTGACATTTCAGAGGCAACAAATTCAGATGCATCATTTCAATGCATCGTTATTTACTGGTGGAAATTCAATGGCTTTTTCATTTCAAATCAGAGGGAACAGATTTACTTCCATAGATAACCAACAGTGTTTCCAAATGTCCTGATTGAAAAACATAGTCAAGTCCACTTTCTTTTGCAAATTGGTAGTATGCAACATGCTTTGATTTACTGCAGAGTTGTCTTTATGTTGGCTGGTGCGTGTCATGGTTACAAAGTGATCAATACAAAATAAAATGATGTAGGAGTAAAACATTCACTGATTCTGAGGCAACTATAACATCACTGATATATTGTGTGAATACTCTCTATCCTCAGCTAACCTCAGCTTTGGCACACACTCAAGACGTACTGCGCCAACAAAGTGGATTGCTTTACGCTCCAGGTGATTGACGTGTACAGACAGAAAGGTGAAGAAACTGTCTGCAGAAAAGCTTTGGAAGAGTTGATGCAAGCTCCACGGCTCAGGATCCACAAGTTAACCCTACACACTCTCTTTGGTGCAAGTTGAAGGGTATGCTTCCCATTCCTGTTTTTCCCAAAACCTGAAGCACCAGGGACTAAAGGAACCATCATGACTCTGCTCTTTCCTGGCTGAAATCTTATCTAACCAGGAGATCTCACGTTGTTTTATTCAAAAACTGCTCTTCAGAACATACAAAAGTGAACTATGGAGACCCCCAAGGCTCTGTGCTCGGCCCCATCCTTTTTTCCATCTACATGCTTCCTCGTGGATTACTAATTAATAAATATCAATTAGGTTCCCATTTTTACACAGATGACACTCAGGTCTACATTTCTATTAAGCCGGACAACTCTCATCAACTGACACAACTTCCATTTCAGATCTGCGCAGCTATTTCCGTTGACTCCCTTAAAAGCAAACTCATATAATTGTATAATGTTTTTATAATTTCTATGCTATGACGTTTGTATTTTGTTTTTGTCTTTGCTGATGTTTGCTTTGTACAGCCCTTTGAGGCATTTCTTGTGATTTGGGGCTATAATAAATGTTGATTTGATTTGATTTGATCATTTGGCCTGACCTTTCTTTCTGAATGCATCCAACCACGGCCTGATGTTCTGAAGTTCTTCCTTCTTCAGGTCATCTGCATCAGTTGGAAGTGGATGGAAGAAAAGCAAGACCTGAAACTTGTAATGAGGCATTACCAAGGAAACCATGACACTAGACATTTGTAATAATCCTAAGAACTTGCCCATCACTTTGTTTAGCTCTTTGACAGATCTAGCAACAACTTTCCCGTCTTTCTGGAGATTGTACTAATTGTTCTTGACCATCACAACAAGAGGCATGTCTGAGGACTCAAATATCTAGAAGTAATGAAAAGGGGTTTGTAGTAGTTCAATCTCAGAACGATGTAAATCTTCAAAAGTACTGGTTTCCATTGGAGAGGTGCAGGAATGAGTCCTGTCCCCTGGTCTGTTAGCTCTTTACTTCAGAAATCATAAAAGTTATGTTAAAATGTGGAGATTATCCTGCTGAACTAAACGTGTAGGTATCATAAACGTTTGTTTGACACAGAGATTATTTCCAACACAGTAACAACACATCAGCAGCTCTGGAAACTTCCTGTACATTCTTCTTCTATTCGTCAATAGCAAACTTCCTCCGGTGCATCTCGTGCACAGCCGTCCGATCCCAAACGAGTCGAGCATCTCGTGCCTCGTCTGACTCAGCTGCAGATATATTCCACACCTCGTTTTTTTTTTTGATGACCTTTCTGGTTATAAAAGGGTGTGTTGCTGCTTTGATGTTATTTACCAAAGTTTCCAATGAAACTTTGAATGAGTCTGTAGGGATTTGTCTACATTCAGTCAAGCGCAAGGCAATTTCTAATAGCTATTCAATACTGTGTATGTGTGTGTGTGTGTGTGTGTGTGTGTGTGTGTGTGTGTGTGTGTGTGTGTGTGTGTGTGTGTGTGTGTGTGTGTGTGTGTGTGTGTGTGTGTGTGTGTGTGTCCGTGAGAACTATGACGTAAGCAGTAACCTTTAACATCAAAGAGAAGGAGGGAGACAAGCCTCAGCCTGCCTGCAGTCAGAAGTTAAAGACAGTTAAAGTAAGACCCATGTGACGTAAAGACAACAAATACAGAAACATGTCTCATTATCATCGTTGCCAAGTGCAATAAAGGTACAAGATATGTCTTGATGATACAGCTGCAGAAAACAAACTGACATATGCAAGAGTATTATTATGATAAGGACATAGAAACACAAAGGGAGAGAGTTTTCCAAATGAACATCTCGAGAGAGACATATATTTTACAGCACGGTCACATGACTTCACGTCACCACCGCTAAGCTAAAGGTGGCTAATGTTGGGCTATAAAGGAACTACAGCACGGTCACATGACTTCACGTCACCACCGCTAAGCTAAAGGAGGCTAATGTTGGGCTATAAAGGAACTACAGCACGGTCACATGACTTCACGTCACCACCGCTAAGCTAAAGGAGGCTAATGTTGGGCTATAAAGGAACTACAGCACGGTCACATGACTTCACGTCACCACCGCTAAGCTAAAGGCGGCTAATGTTGGGCTATGAAGGAACTACAGCACGGTCACATGACTTCACGTCACCACCGCTAAGCTAAAGGCGGCTAATGTTGGGCTATAGAGGAACTACAGCACGGTCACATGACTTCACGTCAACACCGCTAAGCTAAAGGTGGCTAATGTTGGGCTATAAAGGAACTACAGCACAGTCACATGACTTCACGTCACCACCGCTAAGCTAAAGGCGGCTAATATACCAGTGGGGTATTTACTGACGTATTTCATGTCCTAGAACAAAAGGTTACAATCTCTTCAGCTTGTGTTAACCACAGACCTGATTTCAGGATAACAACCAAAAACACATTCAGAACCAGACCAGGGGACAGGAAGTGAGGAAATGCTGAGTCATGTCAGGGTTTTAGGACTCATTCCTGCACCTCTGTATGAAGTTAAATACTGGTTTAACTTGTGCGATGCTGCAAATCTGCCATGAAACCAGTGAAATACTGCAGTGGTCGTGTGATGTTTGTAAAAACCCTGCTTTTGGCTAACGGTCTGTTTGAACACCTTAATCCTCGGAGTCTCTCAGGTAATCTCAGCTGTCGTTTTCTAAATCTCTTAATTCAATAATTTACACAGTCAGGATTTTCTCTGTTGTTGCCTCGAGCTCAGAAACTGGGAGAGTAAAAATAAATGTCAAGCATTCAACATGTTAACCTGATCCTTTTCAGTCCGCTGAGAAACGCGTCATGTGACCACATTGTTAAAATAAGCCCATCAAATATTTGAGGTACATTTCTGTGTGCGTCACTCTTTAGTGTCCCCTGGTCTCCCAGCTGAGTGCGTCACTCTTTAGTGTCCCCTGGTCTCCCAGCTGAGTGCGTCACTCTTTAGTGTCCCCTGGTCTCCCAGCTGAGTGCGTCACTCTTTAGTGTCCCCTGGTCTCCCAGCTGAGTGCGTCACTCTTTAGTGTCCCCTGGTCTCCCAGCTGTGTGCGTCACTCTTTAGTGTCCCCTGGTCTCCCAGCTGTGTGCGTCACTCTTTGGTGTCCCCTGGTCTCCCAGCTGTGTGCGTCACTCTTTAGTGTCCCCTGATCTCCCAGCTGTGTGCGTCACTCTTTAGTGTCCCCTGATCTCCCAGCTGTGTGCGTCACTCTTTAGTGTCCCCTGGTCTCCCAGCTGTGTGCGTCACTCTTTAGTGTCCCATGGTCTCCCAGCTGTGTGCGTCACTCTTTAGTGTCCCGTGGTCTCCAGCTGTGTGTGTCACTCTTTAGTGTCCCCTGATCTCCCAGCTGTGTGCGTCACTCTTTAGTGTCCCCTGGTCTCCCAGCTGAGTGCGTCACTCTTTAGTGTCCCCTGGTCTCCCAGCTGTGTGCGTCACTCTTTAGTGTCCCCTGGTCTCCCAGCTGAGTGCGTCACTCTTTAGTGTCCCCTGGTCTCCCAGCTGTGTGCGTCACTCTTAGTGTCCCCTGGTCTCCCAGCTGTGTGCGTCACTCTTTAGTGTCCCCTGGTCTCCCAGCTGTGTGCGTCACTCTTTAGTGTCCCCTGGTCTCCCAGCTGTGTGCGTCACTCTTTAGTGTCCCCTGGTCTCCCAGCTGTGTGCGTCACTCTTTAGTGTCCCCTGGTCTCCCAGCTGTGTGCGTCACTCTTTAGTGTCCCCTGGTCTCCCAGCTGTGTGCGTCACTCTTTAGTGTCCCCTGGTCTCCCAGCTGTGTGCGTCACTCTTTAGTGTCCCCTGGTCTCCCAGCTGTGTGCGTCACTCTTTAGTGTCCCCTGGTCTCCAGCTGCGCATGTCTCCTCAAGTTGCTGAATGTTCTCTAAATGCTGCATGACAAGTTGCCGAAGATGTTTCTTCATGTGGAACATTTGTGTTTTTATATCTGCATCCTTTCTGAAGCTGCAACCTCTTAACGTTACAGAACATAAAACACATTTTCAAAGGTAGCTGGTTAAAGCTGAGGGTGTGTAAATAAGAAACGTACCAACATGATATAGTTCTGATGTGTTCTCTGTACAAATACACATCATGCACACCACCTCGTTAGCTACTCGCTGTTTACACACGGCTGACCACCCAGATGGAACACACACACACACACACACACACACACACACACACACACACACACACACACACACACACACACACACACACACACACACAGTAGTCAGATACACTCCTGATGTGGCGCGCTGATCCTGCTGCCTGTGTGTGACACTTTAAAAGAAATGATATCTACTATCATTAAAACCTGATGTGTTTAAAAGCGACTGAGACCTCCTTTACGTGCACACACTCTATTCTGACATGTTGGGAGTCAGTCCTGCATTTTGAGTTGCTTTGTTGGACCAATTAATGCTGGTTATGTATTTTTTGTAAAGGAAACTCCAGCTGAAAACATTAACAAATATAATGGACATATTAAATAAAAAGGCAGGCACACGTCAATAATAATAAAAACACAATAAGTATAAAAAGATAACAGATAAGTAAAAAACGAAGTATATATTTTTTAAAGAGACCACATAAAAACATAGAAGTAGCAAGTAAATGGTCAAATGTAAGATGTGTGTTTACAGGATATTCCTCCAAACTAAACCAGGACACATTAAGCCTATAGTTAGTTTGTCAGAGGGATAAAGAATATGAAATGTCCTGCAGGTGGAATTAGATCATGGCTAAATCTAATAAACCATACATCCTCTTATCTCTCTTTTGGAAATGATTGTATTTGGGTACATGGTTCTTGTTTAAAAAGAGGCCCAAGGAGAGGAAATAAAGTACAAATAATGTAAAATGTTGTTTATATTCCAGAGGCCACAAAAAGTCTAAGGTGGTAAAAAATAGATGGAAACACAAACAGCACAGTGAACGGATTTATATCTCACAGCAGTAGCAGACTTTACAGTATATTCCCATGACGTACACACACACACACACACACACACACACACACACACACACACACACACACACACACACACACACACACACACACACACACACACACACACACACACACACACACACACACACACACACACACACACACAGCATTATTATTCCAACCTCTGCTTTTCTTCACAAACAACTGTTGATTTTATATTGTGATATCACAGCTCCAACAGACCAGTCATTGTGTGTGTGTGTGTGTGTGTGTGTGTGTGTGTGTGTGTGTGTGTGTGTGTGTGTGTGTGTGTGTGTGTGTGTGTGTGTGTGAGCAGTGGAAAGAGCTGGGGGGAGATTCTAACACCCTTCCTCTCTCACAGCGGCGGTGAAGCCTCTGCCTCCCTCCTGAAGTGTGTGTGTGTGTGTGTGTGTGTGTGTGTGTGTGTGTGTGTGTGTGTGTGTGTGTGTGTGTGTGTGTGTGTGTGTGTGTGTGTGTGTGTCTCTGCACTCATTTAAAGCCCGTTCCACCCAAAATACAAAGTAGAAATCTCTCTTTTCTCCGGTGAAGACGAAGATCTCTTTTGTAGGCTCCTTTATTCTCATCATCATATTAAACTACATTTTGCTAAAGTTTAATTTAAACTATTTAACATTTTGATATTGTGCACTTCTTAGCAACAGTATAAAATAATCTACTTCACTGTGAATACTGGCTGCTCCTTCATCACTTCTTATCCTTTCTTCACCTTGAATTACTTTAGTTTTATGAATGATTTGTTCACATGTGAGCCTCCCTATTTGATTGGGTCAGCTCATGTTTTAAAACGTACAAAATAACTCACTCGGGTGGAGGTGAAATATGCTGCGATAATACAGCAGTTTTTGGTCTTTAAATATAATAATCTTTAACAGTATAAAGCTCTTTTGTTTTCACATTTCTATATGAGTGCAGTTTGGTTCCTGTTCAAATGATTTACAAGTGTGACGTTTGTTAATAAATAAATACCGTTTTAAATCATGTGAAATATAATGTAAACCTCAGAGTCATTGTGAGTCTGCTGCACTTTATATCACACTAAATACAACGTATACTTTATAATAAGAATATTGAAGTAAAGCATATATTAAAGTATATTTGATTAAAACCACTCGTTGACAAAAGTACGGCATATTTTACATAAAAAAATAGCTGTAGTGATTAGTCGATTTTACTTTCATATAAGTCATGGGCTTTCAACAGGGCGTACTTAGAGTTACCAAATTGTTATTTTATTATTATTATTGTCATTTCCTTTATTTCTATTTCACGAATAAAAATAAATACAAATTTCCTAAAATGAAAAGTTTGAATTGTTTCTGGAGAAATCTAAAAAATGTACAACGGATATATTTGGAGTTCATGCCACAAATGATACACTATAGGTTCATTCACTGTTTATAGTTATAAGGTCATAAAGAAAGAAAGACACGCTTTAATAAATTAAAGACTTCATTAATACACTGTTTAAATAATCTTTATATACATTGTTTAAATAATCTTTATATACATTGTTTAAATAATCTTTATATACATTGTTTAAATAATCTTTATATACATTGTTTAAATAATCTTTATATACATTGTTTAAATATGCACTTCCCAAACTTATTCATCGTAAAAAGTTCCTCCCATGTCTGAGCTTTTCTGATGTATCGCAGCACTATCGGCTTCTTATATCTCCAGTCAGAAAGCGAATGGTTCTCAGTTTGATGTGTTCCTAACGTGTGCAGGTGCTGCGAGCTGATTGGAGGATAGTAAGAACAACAAAGAGCAGCGGCCTCTCAACCGTTTCCAAATGTCCGTCCAGACGTAACGAGCTGAACGACAGATAATTACTGAACAGGGGAAATGGTTTGCCACCATAGCTTCCTCTGTCTGCGTGTGTGTGTGTGTGTGTGTGTGTGTGTGTGTGTATGTGTGTGTGTGTGTGTGTGTGTGTGTGTGTGTGTGTGTGTGTGTGTGTGTGTGTGTGTGTGTGTGTGTGTGTGTGTGTGTGTGTGTGTGTGTGTGTGTGTGTGTGTGTGGACACTTTCCCTTCTGAGTTGTGTCCCTGTTCTCCCGGCCCGTTGAGGGAATTGGACCCTGAATAACGAGGATAATAAAACTGCTGATCTTCCGTCCGATGTCTGTAGATAACTGCTACGATAAGGAGGAAGAGGAAGAGGAAGAGGAAGAGGAAGCAAGACGTGTGGGAGGAAAGACAGAGCAGTGAGTGTGTGTTTATTGTATTTATCAGTGTAGTAAGCTACGACAAGACGCCTCATTTACACAGCACCACGTCAGATACAGCAACACACACTAAAAAAGTTCCACACAGACGTGCATGGTCCCAAGGAGATGATCCTCAACCTCCTTCAAAGTGCTCCATACCCGGAAAGGATCCAGACGTTACTCTGAGATCGCAAATGTTTGAATAATTTGGACCGGACACCTTTGAGACTTTACCCTGCTGTCTCTTCTCTAGTGTTCAATGCTGGCATGCTGGGGAGCATTTACTCAAATACACTAAGCAGAAAGTCAAACTAAAGGGACGACAATATTAGGGAACCCTGGTTTGGATCCAGTGCCCAATGGTTCTTAATGTTTCCACCATCGCTCTTTGCCCCAGAACTTTTTGGAACCAACAACTACCGAGAACCGCATCCGTCAGAGGGGTTACGTCAAAGACACGCACGCACGCACACACACACACACACACGCACGCACGCACACACACACACACACACACGCACGCACACACACACACACACACACACACACACACCTATATAACACACTCCAAAACGCAGAATAGGGCCTCTTTAAATAGATTCAGCCCTCTAAACTATGCATGCACACTGAGCCGAGTCATTTCCAAAGTTCAGACGACCTTCTGTTGAGTTGCCAAATATGTATTTCCAGGCCAACAGATCTAACGTTCCTTTTTCTGACAAAAGAAATGCAACTCATCGGATATTTATCAGCCTTTCCCAGAGTGAAGAGTGGAGATGCTTTCATGCAAAACTCTTTAAGGACTTCTCAGGTCTTTGAATGCCTCGTGATATGGTCAAAAGCTCCAGAAAAAGACTTCTTGTGACAGCACTGACAGAAAACATTATTACAAGTAAGTTAAAAATGCATTACGTTGCAATATGAAAGGTTTCATATCCTCAGGAGTTATTTTATATAATTTACGGCGCAGATTGCAGGGTGGTAGTTTATATGTGAAACAGGAGATGAGGTAGAAGAGGAGCAAGGAAGGGAAGAAGTGAAATATTGAACCCCCGAACAGAGCTGTGGTGTTGTAATGAACCCTCGGCCCAGGCGGCCATTCTGTAAAGAGCAATTTCCATGTCATATCTGATCAAATGTGACGCTGTTGAAAGAGTTCTTTACCGCACACAGTCTTCTCCGGTGACACGTCAGGCGCTCGCCCAACATATCAATGTAAAGAGTATATGTTGGTGAAAGCAGTGTACTACCCAGGGGAGAAGCCTGCTAAAGATGGGCTTTAACTCCCCCACATATACAGTATTTTTAACATATATAAGTCTAGTGCTGCCAGAGTGAGATCATGGATATAATCGGTCAAAATGAGTTTTCTTTTGAAGGGTTGAGATAGAGTGAAGGTTTCTGACATCTGAAGGGAGATTGGAAGAGAGACGCTGCTCTTTAACGTGGAAAAGATCCAGTGGGTGTTCTGACATCACAAAGCCTCGAGGGAGAATCCATTTGGAGGTTTTTCTGGGCAACTGGGAAGAGGCCAGTCCGGAGATAATCTGACTGGGATCCCCCAGGAGGAGCTGGAAGTGAGAAGGACGTCTGGACTACTTTGCTTTTCTGCAACTCTGAAACAAGCCCAGGAAAAGTGGCAGAAAAATGGACGGGTTACAAAAAAGGAGGGGTGAAAAACAGTCACACAGCGAAACTTGGTGACGTGACAACACAGTCTCACGGCATTTCGTGTTATAGTCACGAAATGTAATCTATTGATTCGTGTTCACCAACACCATTTCCCCATTTTTTTCGTGTCACACAGAATGATTTTAAAAGCAATGTAAATAATAACAAATTAGAAGGAATCAACGATTTAAAAAATACAGATGTCAGTATTCTGAGGCTCTGAGCCATTTCTGTTCCTCACGGACGGCAAGTCTGACATTATACAATTTAAAATAAAAACAATAATCCTGGCTTGATATTGAGTAAGAACATGTTTTTATGAACCCCACAGCTTCCGGTCTTCCAAAACCCGACCGGACAAAAGACGTGTTGCAGGCACGAAACATACTACCAATAGAAATACATTGCTTTTAAAATCGTTCTGTGTGACACGTGTTGGTGAACACGAATCAATAGATTACATTAATTTTGTGACTATTACACGAAATGCCATGAGACTGGGTTGGACGTGAAGTCATGTGACCATGCTGTAGTTCCTTTATAGCCCAACATTAGCCACCTTTAGATTAGCGGTGGTGACGTGAAGTCATGTGACTGTGCTGTAGTTCCTTTATAGCCCAACATTAGCCACCTTTAGCTTAGCGGTGTTGACGTGAAGTCATGTGACCGTGCTGTAGTTCCTTTATAGCCCAACATTAGCCACCTTTAGCTTAGCGGTGGTGACGTGAAGTCATGTGACCGTGCTGTAGTTTCTTTTCAGCTCAACATTAGCCTCCTTTAGCTTAGCGGTGGTGACGTGAAGTCATGTGACCGTGCTGTAGTTCCTTTATAGCCCAACATTAGCCACCTTTAGCTTAGCGGTGGTGACGTGAAGTCATGTGACCATGCTGTAGTTCCTTTATAGCCCAACATTAGTCTCCTTTAGCTTAGCGGTGGTGACGTGAAGTCATGTGACCGTGCTGTAGTTCCTTTATAGCCCAACATTAGCCACCTTAGCTTAGCGGTGGTGACGTGAAGTCATGTGACCGTGCTGTAGTTCCTTTATAGCCCAACATTAGCCACCTTTAGCTTAGCGGTGGTGACGTGAAGTCATGTGACCGTGCTGTAGTTCCTTTATAGCCCAACATTAGCCACCTTTAGCTTAGCGGTGGTGACGTGAAGTCATGTGACCATGCTGTAGTTCCTTTATAGCCCAACATTAGCCTCCTTTAGCTTAGCGGTGGTGACGTGAAGTCATGTGACCGTGCTGTAGTTCCTTTATAGCCCAACATTAGCCACCTTTAGCTTAGCGGTGTTGACGTGAAGTCATGTGACTGTGCTGTAGTTCCTTTATAGCCCAACATTAGCCACCTTTAGATTAGCGGTGGTGACGTGAAGTCATGTGACCATGCTGTAGTTCCTTTATAGCCCAACATTAGCCACCTTTAGCTTAGCGGTGTTGACGTGAAGTCATGTGACCATGCTGTAGTTCCTTTATAGCCCAACATTAGCCACCTTTAGATTAGCGGTGTTGACGTGAAGTCATGTGACCGTGCTGTAGTTCCTTTATAGCCTAACATTAGCCACCTTTAGCTTAGCGGTGGTGACGTGAAGTCATGTGACCGTGCTGTAGTTCCTTTATAGCCCAACGTTAGCCGCCTTTAGCTTAGCGGTGGTGACGTGAAGTCATGTGACCGTGCTGTAGTTCCTTTATAGCCCAACATTAGCCACCTTTAGCTTAGCGGTGGTGACGTGAAGTCATGTGACCGTGCTGTAGTTCCTTTATAGCCCAACGTTAGCCGCCTTTAGCTTAGCGGTGGTGACGTGAAGTCATGTGACCGTGCTGTAGTTCCTTTATAGCCCAACATTAGCCACCTTTAGCTTAGCGGTGGTGACGTGAAGTCATGTGACCGTGCTGTAGTTCCTTTATAGTCTAACGTTAGCTTCTTACTTCAGAAACCATAAAGTGTTAATATGTGGAGATTGGCTTCTCATGGAGGCATCTCTTGTGATGCTATCTTCAGGCTCCCTACAGAAACTCCCTGCATCACTCTGTAGGATGCATGAGTGTGAATGAGGTATAATTGTGCGTCCACATCTGGCCCTGTGTTGTTGCAGAGGTCAGGGGTCAGCTGGCTCTCTGCTTGTGTCTGAGAGCTGCAGGTGAACGCTGCAGGCTAACATAATCACAGGTCAAGGTCATTAACTCTTTTCTGGGTGTGTGACTGAGACTGGGAGAAGGAGGGTGAACAGGTGGTGAACTGGTATTCAGAAACTGAAGGAGCGAGTGTATCCTGGAAGAAAAACAACCATCAATGGACAGTGGTGCGGTTCACTTTCCAACACTGACTATAGTTAGGAAGCTAAACCAAATGGTAGCATATCAAGGTTTCAACATTTCCAGATCTAAAGGGATTTTAAAACTTAAGTTAAGTTTGCTAACTTTGCAGCTACCATGTAAAGACTCAAGAAGAAGGTCTTGCACAAAACATATAGTGGAGAAAGCAATCACACATAAATAATTTCAAACACAGTTTTCTAAGGTCATATCAAGGGAAACATAGAAGTTCTGGATTCGTTTTTGTTGCTAAATGCACAGGAATCTACTTTAAGCTAACCAAGATCTAAATAGCCAACCCAGTCTCACGGCTTTTCGTGTTATTAGTCACGAAATTAATTTGTGTCACACAGAACGATTTCAAAGCAATGTATTTCTATTGGTAGTATGTTTCGTGCCTGCAACACGTCTTTTTGTCCGGTCGGGTCTTGGAAGACCAGAAGCTGTGTGGTTCATAAAAACATGTTCTTACTCAATATCTTACCCTAAGCCTAACCCTATCCCTTTTATTTTAAATTGTATAATGTCTGAGTTTTGTTGCCGTCAGTGAAGAAAAGAAATGTCTCAGAGCCTCAGAATACTGACATCTGTATTTTATGTCAACTTTTTTTCCTTCTAATTTGTTATTATTTGGTGCAGGCACGAAACATACTACCAATATAAATACATTGCTTTCGTGTGACACGAAAAAAATGGCGAAATCGTGTTGGTGAACACGAATCAATAGATTAATTTCGTGACTATAACACGAAATGCCGTGAGACTGTGTTGAAATAGCATGGTTCTGTTTTATCCAAGATGGGTTGATATCGGTGTTTTCAATTAGATAATTTAAGAAAGAAAAACAGAAAGACTTTCCCAGAAAAATTTCCAGGGTGAAATTCAGGGTTTCAGGGTCTCTGTCACAGGGTCTTTTAAATACGAAACCTAGAGGACAAGTTACAGTGTTGACTTTCTGTTTGAACTGATTTATGTAAAACTGTCTGTCCTGATAACTTGTTTTGCCAGTTAGCATCGACGCTAGCACAACCCACCGTCAGAATACAAACTAAATAGTTTTCACTCCTCTATTATCTTAAGTTTCCTCCTCCAGACACGTCTTGTGACAGCTTCCTACAAAAGGAAAAGCCAAACACCTTTGAACAATTCAGGTTCAAGGGTGAAGGCGGCTATTTTTAGCATCAAGTCCAAGATGGTTGACCTTTGGGGTCAGGGGTCATAAGTCAGCGGGCTGAAAGGACTGAGTTTATTTTTAGTGCAAACAGAACTGCTATTTAGAGCGACATAAAGAGGCTGGTCAGATAATTATACCACCGGTTGGTCGGCTGCCATTTATCCTCCCACCCTCCCAACGGACAATTGCAAACACATGTGGCCCGACTAGGGGGTCTTCCAGCTGTGTGTGTGTGTGTGTGTGTGTGTGTGTGTGTGTGTGTGTGTGTGTGTGTGTGTGTGTATGTGTGTGTGTGTGTGTGTGTGTGTGTGTGTGTGTGTGTGTGTGTGTGTGTGTGTGTGTGTGTGTGTGTGTGTGTGCATTAATTCTCGTAAATGTTGGCATGCTTCCTTGCCTGTGTTGTAAATACAAATATCTTGCTTTATATTTTGTTACTGTAAATTTGAATTTCCTCGTGTATATTTTTCACTTTTTGGATTGTTTATTTCTAGTCTTTTAATTTCTCTAATGTGCAATACCTTGTCTTTTTATGCTGCTGCAACGCAAACATTTCCCAAATTGGACTTCTTATCTCATCTTAAAGAGGACATATCATGTCAAATGCACTTTTTGATGTCTTTTCTACATCACTACGTAATATCTGAAATGTGGACCCACGGCCCTATCAGAAACGTTGCTATCAGAAACAATGCCCGACTGTTTTGGACGTAATATGGTCGGTGTTTCCATTAGCATCGCTAACACTCAGAGCTAACCTGTACTGGAGAGCATGTGTGTGAAGAAGCAGGAAATAAAAAGGAACTCACCTTGTGGTATAACCGGCAAGAGAGAAAGCCTTTGAGCTCCATACTGTTTCAGAGATAATCCTTGATAATCCATGATATGGCGTTTCATCACGGCAGTATTTAGTTTAGACAGTAGCTGCCGGGTCCCGCATGAGCTCAGACCCCTACTTTTATTTTTTAAAGCTTTATACCCAAATCAGCACTTTTGAAACAGGAAGTGAAATAGAGGGATATGAGGCATGGATAGAATGGGTGATCTGTTTGGTATTTTGAGCTAAACACTTCATAGACATGTTTTTTATATATTTGTATATATCTGAGACCTATGCTATTGCCTACAAACAGCATGATAGGTGACCTTTAAATGTGCTCCACTTCATATCTCCATGTGGATATCTGGCTTTCTGTTATGCAACCACCATGTTTTTTTTTGCATAAATGTTAGTGTCTCTGAGTTGTTATAAGTGCGGCTTCTGCTTTAGCCTCTCTCTTCAATTTGGTTTCTGAACTCATAACACGCTGTCCTCTCCCAAACCGTGGAGGGAGGCAAATTAAAAGCGAAGTCCTTTCTGAAGGGTTGGTGTTTACGCCGCGCCCTCCGAAACCACCCAGACGCTCGGAGGATTTACAGAGAGTTACAGCGAGGTGGTGAGCAGGAGAACACAAACATAATGCAGTCTGAAAACCACATGAGGGATGAGGTGCACTTCAGCATGTCAGACAGAAACAAGTCCGAATCTTAGTACAAATCTTAACTCTCAGATGTTGACTTTTTCAAATAATTCTGACTGTTTTCTTAAAATTCTGACTTTTTTCTTAAAATTCTGACTTTTTTCTTAAAATTCTGACTTTTTTCAAGTTTCATCTTTTATCTCGCAAATTCTGAATCTTCTCCAAATGCTGACTTTTTGCCAAATCCTATTTTTCTCTCAGAATTATGACTTTACAGTAATCTAAACAAATGTTAACTTTTTCTCTTTTTTACATTAATCTGCAACTGTTGTCATTCTTACTCAATAATACGTTCAAATTCTGATAATAATAAGTCACGTTTTTTATAAAGATTCCGATTTTTTTTCCAAAAAATCTGAATTAAATCTCAAGATGTTCACTTTTTCACAGAATTCTGACTTTTTCCTTAAAATTCAGATTTTTTTTTTTTAAGTTTCATCTTTTATCTCATAATTTGGATTAAGAACCAAATTCTGAATTTTCTACAAATTCCGATTTTTCTCAGAATTTGACTTTAATAAAAAAAAATGAATGAATTAATCTCAGAATTGGGTCTGTTTTTACATCAATCTGCAACTGTTGTCATTCTTACTCAATAATAAGTTTTACACTTCGTTTTGGAACTTATGGTCATTTATGAGTACAAAAAGGATGTTTTCTTTTTGTATTATTAACTATAAGGATAGAAAGTAAATGGATAATCACAGATTAGTCGAAGTCAGAAATGCAAAATGTACCCAAGTCAAAACGGGCCAAATAAAGTGAAAGTAGTACTTTTTTCAAGTTTAATCATTTCTCTCAGAATTTGGATAAAGCCCCAAATTCAGAATGTTCTCAAAATTCAGATTTTTTTCTCTTAATTCCGAATTCTACCGAAACATTCTGACTTAAATCTCAAGATGTTGACTTTTTCACAGAATTCTGACTTTTTTCTTAAAATTCAGAATTCTTTTTCAAGTTTCTTCTTTTATCTTAGAATTTGGATTTAGCCCCAGATTATGACTTTTCTCCAAATTATGGCTTTATTCTTGAAATTATGACCTTTTTCTTATTCCGATTTTTTCTCAGAATTCTGACTTTTAGCGAAAATTGATTTTTCTAAATGTGACTTTTTTCTTGAAATTCTGACTTTTTTTCCAGTTTCATCTTTAATGTTAGAAATTGGATTTAGCCCCAGATTTAGAATGTTTTCTCACCATTGTGAATTTTTTACAATTTCTGATTTCTACCTGACTTGAATCACAAGATGTTGACTTTTTCCTCAGAATTCTCACATTTTTCAAAGATTGACTTTTTTCTCACATTTTTTTTTCTTTTTTCTCAGTTTGATCAAGGTCCGACTTTTTCTTCAAATGTTGACATTTTTCATCATAAAGTACTTCTGACCTTTTCTGAAGTTTCTCAAAATGTTGAATTTAAGACGTCCCATAAAAAATGTTATCGATAAAACATCTTCACTTCGCTCAAATACAGCTGAAAGGAACATGAAGCTGCTGGGATGTCACTGGACAAAAGCTCCTCAACATTTATCCCAAACAAACACTTTCACAAAACTCCCTAGAAAACCAAATGAATGATTACATTCCCTGGAGTCCCTGCAGATCCTTACGTTTAGTTTCCTGTTTCTCTGTTTCTCTGTTAGCTCAAACACTTCCTGTTCCTCTCAGCTTGTACATCAGGATTATTCATTGCAAATTCAAAACAAATAATATGGCACCTTTTTCTTGATATCATGAAGAACAGGGAAGCTACAAAAACGTTGAACATCTAAAAAAACA
>NW_022987827.1:217979-240479 GCF_902827165.1 Trematomus bernacchii | reverse complement strand
CATTGGCTCTAGCGGTTATAAAGAGCTTTCATTCATCAAAATCGAGCAAGGGGGGCCAGAGATAGGTCAAATCCACCCAAATGACCCCAGAAGTGGGGGTTTTTGGCTAAATCTCTCTAAAAAGGTCAAATTTCACTTGTTTTGCATCAATCTTGATACAGGGTACTTATTATATGTTGTACTTTGGATTCCTAAAGCTTTTAGTCTACTAACCCATCATCCAAGGGTAGTTTTCACTATAAGTAAAAAAGAATTTTTGGACGGACACTATAATTTACAGTTCTTTACTATGTAAAATCTGAATTTTCTTTAAAATAAAAACATCTATATTGATTCTGACTTTTCTACATCCAACTCACAGGTTTATCATTACTTTGAGATAAAAGATTATTAATTTAACCCTTTTAGAAGGGAAGATATGGTCATTTGTTCTGGGAATGTCATTTTCAAGCCTGAGACCTGAAAAACAGGCTCAGGGCTTAAGAGGTTAAGGTTTACATCTGAAAAAAGCACAGTTCAAAATGATCCCAATAATGTAATTGGAGACTCGTGTTTGTACGTTTTACGGTACCAAGGATGTTGAGGTACTTTAAAAAGTCCTTTAGGAGGGTCCCACCTGTTGGAGGTAATGAGCTCAAACTATGGGAAATGGCTCGAAGTTGAGATTAGTCACTGACTCTGACGCTGTTTGAATCAAGAGTTTTTAGATGCACACACACTTAAATGCATTATGTCTTAATAAACAAAGAAGATGCATAAAAACACATTAATGTCAGAAAGAGAAGAGAGGGTTTATGGCAGATTGAGCGAATAACATATCTTTAGAAAAAGTATATACTAGATTCTGAATTTAAAACAAGTTAAATGTTCTTTTTAAATGTGCGGGTCTTGCAGAGACCTAATTGATCCCCTACTGAAGTTAAAACTAACTATAACAACAGGATTGATTTTAATTAAACATTTGCTCTTGCTTGAAGCGCTGTTCCAGGATCTTTTGGGAGAAAATAGGTGTGATTTTAAACTCAGAATTCTGACTCTTTTCCAGTTTCATATTTTTTCTCAAATTCCGAATTTTTCCTTAGAATTCTGAATTTTTCGATAAATTTGAAACTTTTCTCAAATTAGATTTTCTTTCACAGATCTGATTTTTTGTGGCCTTTTTTCTACAAAGTGACTTTTTTTGTAAGAATTATGATTTTTTTTTTCCTCAGAATTCTGACATTCTTTTTTAAGTTTCAACTTTTATCTCAGGGTTTTACGCAAAATCCATATTTCTTTCTTAAAATTCCGACTTTTTCTGAGGATTTCTTCTTAGAATTGTTTTTTTTCGGAGACCCTAACCCTCACCCTTTTTCATTGAAGTTTCACATTTTTTCCACAATTCTGAAATCCTTCTCAAAATACTGGATTTCTCCCTAAAACGTTTTCCTCCAAATTCAGATTTTGACTCAGAATTTTGACTTTTTCAAAAATTCTGAAATGTTTTTGTTTAAACTTTTATCTCAAACATCTGAAGATTCGACCTCAGAACTCTGACATAAATCTCAAGATGTTGACTTTTTTTACGAAATTTCACTTCTTTCTTAAAATTCTGACTTTTTTCCAACTCCGATTTTTCTCTCAGAATTCCGACTTTAATCTCAAATCGCCCACAAATGATCCCACGTGGCCCCTAATCCTCTCTCCTTTTTCTTGCGTATGTTCTTAACATAAGTTTCCATTTTTAAACTCAACGCATTTACTCCACTTTCATTTCACCTTCATTTTCTTTTAAGCAAACCTACTCAGTAAAGCTGATTCTCATTTTCTTTAATTCGACAGAAGCTGCTTTCTTAGATTAGATTATTTGTAATGCAAAACACACAATCATCTTCTCTGTCATTCAGTTCTTCTAGCATTGGAAATGTTCCTACCCTTTCATTTCATTGCATATTTATTTAATTTGGTGAAAATGGAGCACTTTGAGTTTAGCCCATTTCCCCTTGTTGTTCTCAATGTGTTTCTTCATGGACTTCATTTAAATCGCTTTGGATTCAACTGTCAGCTAAATATAATAAATGTAATTATATTCCCACAGTCTGCCGCACACATGCCTTATTCAATTTTAAAATACACATTATTTTGTATTAAGTTTATGTAAATTCGAACCAGGTCGGATTCTCACTGCACCGTAAAGTTTTCAAAGAATCAATTCAACTTCAATGTATGAAGAATTTAAATAATCTCCAGCATCTCTGATAATGATCCTGTAATAGTTATAATAACAAGGAGTAATTTAACATTATAAATACTTATACTGTGATATTTTAAATACACGTGGTTTGTAATTCTCTAGAATCAGAATGAGAATTGGGTTTATTACAAAGTAGGTTTACAAGGAA
This sequence comes from Trematomus bernacchii, assembly GCF_902827165.1. Taxonomy (NCBI): domain Eukaryota; kingdom Metazoa; phylum Chordata; class Actinopteri; order Perciformes; family Nototheniidae; genus Trematomus; species Trematomus bernacchii. The sequence goes on along the minus strand of NW_022987827.1, from coordinate 238,098 downwards.
TTAGCCTATATGGTGCAAGTTAGACTTTAAATGCAATATTATCTAGTATTTTAAAAACTTTGAATTGTTCTAAAACTTCTTCACTTCCTCTGAATGACTCTTCAAGGATTCTGGAAGAACAATTGTCCGTTTCGTTGTAACTCAGTAAATTGCATGTGATTAATGTATCCATGCTGTGTTAATGAAAATGTTCAATTAAAGTGAGTTTGAGTGCAGATTTTTGTGCATTTTTGCTGTATTTCAAAGCATTTTAAGATAAAAACAATACAATCCATGAATGTGTGTGAGTCAATGCTCGGGGATAAGATACGATTTGACGAAACCAGTCAGAAAATAACCGTGTGACTGCATATTTCTGGAGTTTCGAGCCTCATCAACGCCGAGGTATTTGGTTTGAAAATTGCGTTGTGAAATTTCAAATCTGCATCTGCGTAAATTAAAAGTATTTCCTTTTTTCCCAGCGCCCGGAGACAGACTGACTTTGTGCAGATACGAGAGGCTGTGGGTCCGACAATAGAGCGAGGAAGAGCATCTGGGAACACTTGTGAGTAATTGCTGCTGAAGATCTGAGCAAAGAGAAGGAATTCCAACATGTTTCCCCGCCGTCTTCCTGCCCTGCGCGCCTCCTGTTGGAATTTCACCAGTTTAGGACAAAAAAACAAAAGAGACGGGTGTTCGTTCAGAGAGTAAGGAAAAAACCCTGAAACACTCGGATGAAATACAAGCAGGGCGTCTTCAGTCACTGTTTATGGTGTGTGTGTGTGTGTGTGTGTGTGTGTGTGTGTGTGTGTGTGTGTGTGTGTTTCTCAAGGTGTTTTCTAATCGCTATCACAGGATCCAAATGCCTTCTACAATATGACAACGATCAAAATATGGTGCACGACATAAGATATTAAAGAGGCCTGTTTCTGCTTTTTGGGGTGTTCACTCTCCCTTAGTGTGTTCTATAGGTTTTAGTGCATGTAAATGGTCTGCAGAGGCTAACATAAAAAAGTTCCGGAACATAGTGACATCATTATGGAGAGAGACACTAGGCCTACATACTGATATACACCTGAACATCAGCAGGAGAGGACTCTTTAAAGTAGAGACACTACATACTGATATACACCTGAACATCAGCAGGAGAGGACTCTTTAAAGTAGACACACTACATACTGATATACACCTGAACATCAGCAGGAGAGGACTCTTTAAAGTAGAGACACTACATACTGATATACACCTGAACATCAGCCGGAGAGGACTCTTTAAAGTAGAGACACTGCATACTGATATACACCTGAACATCAGCAGGAGAGGACTCTTTAAAGTAGAGACACTACATACTGATATACACCTGAACATCAACAGGAGAGGACTCTTTAAAGTAGAGACACTACATACTGATATACACCTGAACATCAGCAGGAGAGGACTCTTTAAAGTAGAGACACTACATACTGATATACACCTGAACATCAGCAGGAGAGGACTCTTTAAAGTAGAGACACTACATACTGATATACACCTGAACATCAGCAGGAGAGGACTCTTTAAAGTAGAGACACTACATACTGATATACACCTGAACATCAGCAGGAGAGGACTCTTTAAAGTAGAGACACTACATACTGATATACACCTGAACATCAGCAGGAGAGGACTCTTTAAAGTAGAGACACTACATACTGATATACACCTGAACATTAGCAGGAGAGGACTCTTTAAAGTAGAGACACTACATACTGATATACACCTGAACATCAGCAGGAGAGGACTCTTTAAAGTAGAGACACTACATACTGATATACACCTGAACATCAGCAGGAGAGGACTCTTTAAAGTAGAGACACTACATACTGATATACACCTGAACATCAGCAGGAGAGGACTCTTTAAAGTAGAGACACTACATACTGATATACACCTGAACATCAGCAGGAGAGGACTCTTTAAAGTAGAGACACTACATACTGATATACACCTGAACATCAGCAGGAGAGGACTCTTTAAAGTAGAGACACTACATACTGATATACACCTGAACATCAGCAGGAGAGGACTCTTTAAAGTAGAGACACTACATACTGATATACACCTGAACATCAGCAGGAGAGGACTCTTTAAAGTAGAGACACTACATACTGATATACACCTGAACATCAGAAGGAGAGGACTCTTTAAAGTACAGACACTACACACTGATATACACCTGAACATCAGCAGGAGAGGACTCTTTAAAGTAGAGACACTACATACTGATATACACCTGAACATCAGCAGGAGAGGACTCTTTAAAGTAGAGACACTACATACTGATATACACCTGAACATCAGCAGGAGAGGACTCTTTAAAGTAGAGACACTACATACTGATATACACCTGAACATCAGCAGGAGAGGACTCTTTAAAGTAGAGACACTACATACTGATATACACCTGAACATCAGCATGAGAGGACTCTTTAAAGTAGAGACACTACATACTGATATACACCTGAACATCAGCAGGAGAGGACTCTTTAAAGTAGAGACACTACATACTGATATACACCTGAACATCAGCAGGAGAGGACTCTTTAAAGTAGAGACACTACATACTGATATACACCTGAACATCAGCAGGAGAGGACTCTTTAAAGTAGAGACACTACATACTGATATACACCTGAACATCAGCAGGAGAGGACTCTTTAAAGTAGAGACACGACATACTGATATACACCTGAACATCAGCAGGAGAGAACTCTTTAAAGTAGAGACACTACATACTGATATACACCTGAACATCAGCAGGAGAGGACTCTTTAAAGTAGAGACACTACATACTGATATACACCTGAACATCAGCAGGAGAGGACTCTTTAAAGTAGAGACACTACATACTGATATACACCTGAACATCAGCAGGAGAGAACTCTTTAAAGTAGAGACATTAACGCTGGTGCTCAGAAAAAGGTGGATGATGGGACGTCAACATATAAGGTGGTCAATATTCACCTCAAAAAACATAAGACGACGACAGATAAAAGCATATTTTGCACAAACTGAAGCAAATGTGTGTGTGTTTACTCTCCACTGAATTATACTGTGAGTGGATCTGTTTATTTCTCAACCTGCTGAGTGGTGACACTTTAATCAGCAGATCATATGGTCTGACAAAACACACACACACACACACACACACACACACACACACACACACACACACACACACACACACACACACACACACACACACACACACACACACACACACACTCCCCATCACCAAACTAAATGCTTTATACCCACACAGAACCGCATCTCACCAACCCATCCAACCACACCAGAGGCCACCCTGAATCTGCACCCAAACGCACCGTCCTGCCGACGCTAATTTAGCGTTTCAAGTCTCTGTGTGGCACCGATGGGATTTGTGGGTGTCTACACTGAGGAGTTGGGGGGGGGGGGGGGGAATTTAGGAGGGTATGTGCCCACAAGCTGTCTGCATGGCTTCAAAGCAGCCTCTCATTTTGTCAGAGATGGCAAAAGTAGAAGTACAGATACTCGTGTTTAAAAATACTCTGGTGAAAGTAGAAGTACTGACTAAACTTCTTTACTCAAGTCAAAGTAAAGAGGCTTTGAAATGTACTTCAGTAAAAAGTACCCATAACTAGCAGCTGTTTTAAAGAGTACCTGACCTCCCTTTATATTAATAGAACAATAATGTCATTGTTAGCTAATGAATGTTTCCATGCTGAACAACGGCAACATGACAACGTTTTCATTGGTCCCTCTTCTTTAGAGAAGACCAGGAAATGATGGATACACGGATCGTGTTCAAATCAATAGGCACGCAATGACTCTAATAATAATGATCACGCCACCAAACACACATTCAAACTAAAGGAACCAGCCTGTTTGGGAAATGTGAGAAGTAGAAAGTACAGGTATTTGAGTTCAACATGTAAGAAGTAGAAAGTACAGGTATTTGGGTTCAACATGTAAGAAGTAGAAAGTACAGGTATTTGTGTTCAACATGTAAGAAGTAGAAAGTACAGGTATTTGTGTTCAACATGTAAGAAGTAGAAAGTACAGGTATTTGTGTTCAACATGTAAGAAGTAGAAAGTACAGGTATTTGGGTTCAACATGTAAGAAGTAGAAAGTACAGGTATTTGGGTTCAACATGTAAGAAGTAGAAAGTACAGGTATTTGGGTTCAACATGTAAGAAGTAGAAAGTACAGGTATTTGGGTTCAACATGTAAGAAGTAGAAAGTACAGGTATTTGGGTTCAACATGTAAGAAGTAGAAGTACAGGTATTTGGGTTCAACATGTAAGAAGTAGAAAGTACAGGTATTTGGGTTCAACATGTAAGAAGTAGAAAGTACAGGTATTTGGGTTCAACATGTAAGAAGTAGAAAGTACAGGTATTTGTGTTCAACATGTAAGAAGTAGAAAGTACAGGTATTTGTGTTCAACATGTGAGAAGTAGAAAGTACAGGTATTGTGTTCAACATGTAAGAAGTAGAAAGTACAGGTATTTGGGTTCAACATGTAAGAAGTAGAAAGTACAGGTATTTGGGTTCAACATGTAAGAAGTAGAAAGTACAGGTATTTGGGTTCAAAATGTAAGAAGTAGAAAGTACAGGTATTTGTGTTCAAAATGTGAGAAGTAGAAAGTACAGGTATTTGTGTTCAACATGTAAGAAGTAGAAAGTACAGGTATTTGTGTTCAACATGTAAGAAGTAGAAAGTACAGGTATTTGTGTTCAAAATGTAAGAAGTAGAAAGTACAGGTATTTGTGTTCAACATGTAAGAAGTAGAAAGTACAGGTATTTGTGTTCAAAATGTAAGAAGTAGAAAGTACAGGTATTTGTGTTCAAAATGTGAGAAGTAGAAAGTACAGGTATTTGTGTTCAACATGTAAGAAGTAGAAAGTACAGGTATTTGTGTTCAACATGTAAGAAGTAGAAAGTACAGGTATTTGTGTTCAACATGTAAGAAGTAGAAAGTACAGGTATTTGTGTTCAAAATGTAAGAAGTAGAAAGTACAGGTATTTGTGTTCAAAATGTGAGAAGTAGAAAGTACAGGTATTTGTGTTCAACATGTAAGAAGTAGAAAGTACAGGTATTTGGGTTCAACATGTAAGAAGTAGAAAGTACAGGTATTAGTGTTCAACATGTAAGAAGTAGAAAGTACAGGTATTTGTGTTCAACATGTAAGAAGTAGAAAGTACAGGTATTTGGGTTCAACATGTAAGAAGTAGAAAGTACAGGTATTTGTGTTCAACATGTAAGAAGTAGAAAGTACAGGTATTTGTGTTCAACATGTAAGAAGTAGAAAGTACAGGTATTTGTGTTCAACATGTAAGAAGTAGAAAGTACAGGTATTTGTGTTCAACATGTAAGAAGTAGAAAGTACAGGTATTTGGGTTCAACATGTAAAAAGTAGAAAGTACAGGTATTTGTGTTCAACTTGTAAGAAGTAGAAAGTACAGGTATTTGGGTTCAACATGTAAAAAGTAGAAAGTACAGGTATTTGGGTTCAACATGTAAGAAGTCAAAGTAAAAAGTCGTCAGAAAAATAAGTAGTGGAGTAAAGTACTGATACCAGAAAAATGTACTTAAGTACAGTAACAAAGTATTTGTGCTCCAATATGTTCCAACCTCTGCATGGTGTTTGGTGAAAAATGCAGCAATGTACACACTGTCACTGCTGTGCTGTGTTAACCCTGTAACACACATTCTGATGGCAGGTGTGTGTGTGTGTGTGTGTGTGTGTGTGTGTGTGTGTGTGTGTGTGTGTGTGTGTGTGTGTGTGTGTGTGTGTGTGTGTGTGTGCATGTTGCCCTGTTTGGAATATAACTGGATACAAATCAGCATTGAAACCATATGCCCTGCAGAAACTAACCTCACATCATGTTTGCTGCCCAGTAGCCAATGGGTTTGAGAAGAAGATAAACTGATGTACTGAGGAACATCACGTTAACACACACACACACACACACACACACACACACACACACATACACACACACACACACACACACACACACACACACACACACACACACACACACACACACACACACACACACACACACACACATACACACACACACACACACACACACCCACACTCTGCTATGTAATCAGACAGGCTCTAATTCAATCTCACAGAGAAGGAGGACCACATACAGACTGTGATTAAGTGACCACACACACATATACACATGCAGCCTCACACACACACACACACACACACACACACACACACACACACACACACACACACACACACACACACACACACACACACACACACACACACACACACACACACACACACACACAGCTTGGTGTGTGCTGCCCTCTGCTGGTGTTAATTAATAAATATGATTCACAGGATTAGAGGGAATAACACATTATTCTCATATCATTGAAGCATGTATTATAATAATCATGATGTGAATGTTGAATAGGATCTGAACAAAACAAGGATCTTTTATTGAATCTGTAAAAATAATCTCTGCACCTCCACAATACTTCATTCATATATTAAACATATTTTACTTTGTACAAATACATATTGAGCTATTGAGTAATGATGTTACTTTTGTACTAGTAAGATTCTGAATGTAGGACTTTTAATTGAAACTGAGTGTTGTATCTGTGGGAGAGGGTTAGGGCCACGTGGGAAACATTGTTTTGGGTTGTGACCAAAGATAAAATAAAGTAAGTAAAAATGCAAAAAAGTAATCAGGAAAAATCTAAAATCTGAAAAAAAGAAATATTATTATTATAATTACTTTCGTACTTTTAATATTAATATTTTGAATGTAGGACTTTTACTTGAGCTGAGTATTTGTATGTGAGAGGATTAGGGCCACATGAGAAACACTTTATTTTTTTTGGGTTGTGACCAAAAGATAAAATAAAGTAGGTCAAAACTAAATGTATTATTATTGATTTTCTGAACAAAATTAAAATCAGAAAATAATTAATAAAACATTTTCAGATTTTCCTGGGATTAAAGTCTGAATTTCAAAAATAAATGTAGCTTTTTGTCACACCCAAATGTTGTCCTCATATAGCCCTAACTCTCTTCCGTATCACTGTTATACTGCGTATTTTAATTATAATATCTGAGTATATTTCCCCAGCCCGGCCCTGAACAGGCTGATGAAATCCGAAGAACTGCCGACACATCAGTCTCTTCACGCCGCATGCAAGCCACCATCACCCGGCTGTTAACCCGTGCATTCCTCCCTAACTTCACCCAGAACTCTGTCCACAACATGAGATAAGATAAGATAAGATAATATAATGTTTGGGAACAATTTGGGAAATGTTTGCGTTGCAGCAGCATAAGGCATTGTACATTGGATACATTAAAAGACTAGAAATAACCAATCCAAAATGTAAACGTCTCAAATTGAATTAAGTAGCAAAAACATGGCCAAAGTGAGGAGCAGGCAGTCCGGGTTTCGGGCTCTATTGACGGCAGGAGAGCAACTGTTGTGGGGCCCCGCGTTCACCCGGAGCTCCAGGAAAGTTCAGCGGCACGTGTTCGATCCGCAGCGGGGAATAGGGCACTCTGAGGCGGGCAGCGTGGCAGCAAGAGCCGCTGCTTTGGCCCAGAAGCACCAGGAGGAGGAGCAGCGTCTCTTCTCCGACAGACAGCCCAACATGAACCTGATGTACCGGGACGTGAAGGCGTTCCTCCGGGAGGTCGGAGGAAACCCCCGGGAGGCTCGGTACTGGCTGACCCAGTTCCAGAGAGCCTCGGCGGTGAAGTCTCCAGCCTTCGCGGTCCTGGAGGTTTGAAAAACTTAATGTTTACAAAAAACAAAAAACTTCAGGATGCTGTAGTGTAGAGACTTCCGGGTTCATAATTATTATTGTCATGAAAGTGCTTTTTATCAAGGAAAAGGCCTTCTTGATAAATAAGAAGATTATAATAAGTACATTCATTAAGGCAATATTTTATAACTTTTTCAAGTTTTCCTGATCTAATCCAATGTTAATACACTTCTGCTTTTTTAATATATAAACATTTTACATTTGTATTGTTGATACATATTTTACTATGTGTACATTTTTACTTCTTATTTTAATATAAATATTATTATCTTTATCTTTTTTATTACACATTACATACTTTTTTTATTTCATTATTCTTTTTAAAATTTTTATTTTCAATTTCCTATTGAACATTTTAACTTGAATTTTCTGTTTTTATTTAAATATTTTAATTATATTTTATATTGTTACCGTTTTATTCAAAACATTTTTTTCTTTTAACGTATTTACCTAAACTTATTATGTTTTATTTAAATATCTTTAATCTATTTTATCCTTCTATTGTTCATTGTTACTTTAACTTCTTGTGTATATATAAGTATTTCAATTCATCTTTGCACATTTTTACTATATTTCAATATTTATAAACTTTTCTTATTACTCCTTTCCAATCTTTTTATTGTTTACTTTTGTTCTGGTCCTTTAGGTGGACAGCTCGGTGTTCTCCAGCAGGGACCGGGTCCACAGCCTGGCCTCCGGGCTCTCCTTCCTGCAGCGGATGGATATGAAGTGTGTGGTTGTGATGGGGCTGTGTGAGCAGGCGTGCAGCCGGACTCTGATGCAGCGCAGCCAGCAGCTGACAGAGGCTCTGCTCCACCAATCAGCATCCGTCCTGCCTCTGTTCTCCGCTGAGTCCTTCCTCCTGCGGCAGGAAACCCCCGGGAGCAGGTGAGATACCCTCCTCTTCATCAGAGTAATAGTATGTCTGATTACAGCCAATCATCTTCCTCACCTTCAGCTTTAATTAGAGAGGAATAGGTCCTAACAGCAGAGGCATCTTCATCAGGACTTCATTAGGTCTGAAGCGGCCAAAGTCATAACAAATATAAAACAATATAACTCAAAACAAAGTGCCGCTGAGGCAGCGAATATTACGCATGGGTTTAATAAAGGTCGGGGCAAAAAGTCATTTTTGTGCATTTTATTTTCTTGATGCCAGATCATACAAGTACAATAGCTTATTGTTTATTTTCTTGCCTTGGGAACCACCACCCGGTCTGCCACTCCTTCGGAACTGTTTCCGACTTCCACGCAACGTTGATGAGACGTGTCAACCATGACAGTCCCTCAACACCTGCTTTCACTGCCTCCCTTCTGGCACCCGACCCGCTGGGTGGGGGGCCCGCAAATGTTCACTTGCTCTATTGGCAGAGTTTAAAACGCCTTGTTTTCATTATTGTTGGACTTGTTTTTAGAGCAGCATGTTTTCCAGAGCAAGACTGTCATTCTTTGCAATCCAAACAGACATGTTTTTAGTCTCCTCCCCTCTCTCCCCTGTAGTTACCCCCCTTCAGTGCTGTTGGACCCCTCCCTCCTCAGGTGGTGTCTCCGCGTTGGGACCCTCCCTCTGGTTTCTCCCGTGGGACGGGACGGGTGCGGCCGCTCCGTGACCCTCGACCCCCCCCGAGGTGACGGCAGCCATCGCCCGAGCCCTGCAGCCACACAAAGTGATGTTCCTGAACGAGGGGGGGGGCCTGCGCACTCCGGGGGGCAAGGTACAGTACACATATACTGTATATATATATACAGTTACTAAGTACATTTACAGTACTGTACTTACTTTTTGAGGTACTTGTACTTTAATTGAGTCAATGTTATGCTACTTCTACCCCACTACAGTTCAGAGGTACATGGTGTACTTCTACTCCACTACATGTATTTAATACCTTTAGTTACTTCACAGATGTGGATGAATGATGTGAAATATAATCAAGTGTTAAATCAGACTTTAGTTCCACCTGGAGTAAATCCACAAGCTACCCTGCAGTATACAAAGTCATTCAAACTAGCTGCACCTTTACCAGCTTTGAGAACACTTTCATGATCAATCATTATAAAACATATCATATATATTATTCTGAAATGGACCAATCTGCACAATGACTACTTTTACTGTCTCTACTTTCACTATATTTTGATGAGAATACTTTTCTACTTTCACTTGAGGAACATTTTGAAACAGAGTATTCCTACACTCTGGTACTTCTACTTTTACTCAAGTACAAGATCTGAGTACTTCTACTTTTACTCAAGTACAAGATCTGTGTACTTCTACTTTACTCAAGTACAAGATCTGAGTACTTCTACTTTTACTCAAGTACAAGATCTGTGTACTTCTACTTTTACTCAAGTACAAGATCTGAGTACTTCTACTTTTACTCAAGAACAAGATCTGAGTACTTCTACTTTTACTCAAGAACAAGATCTGAGTACTTCTACTTTTGCTCAAGTACAAGATCTGAGTACTTCTACTTTTACTCAAGTACAAGATCTGAGTACTTCTACTTTTACTCAAGAACAAGATCTGAGTACTTCTACTTTTACTCAAGAACAAGATCTGAGTACTTCTACTTTTACTCAAGTACAAGATCTGAGTACTTCTACTTTTACTCAAGAACAAGATCTGAGTACTTCTACTTTTACTCAAGAACAAGATCTGAGTACTTCTACTTTTACTCAAGTACAAGATCTGAGTACTTCTACTTTTACTCAAGAACAAGATCTGAGTACTTCTACTTTTACTCAAGAACAAGATCTGAGTACTTCTACTTTTACTCAAGTACAAGATCTGAGTACTTCTACTTTTACTCAAGAACAAGATCTGAGTACTTCTACTTTCACTAAAGCACAAGATCTGAGTACTTTGTTCTGCTGACTCCTTGTGTTGCAGGTGTTGGACCTGGTCTCTCTGCCCAGTGACCTCCCTGCTCTGCTCTCTGCGGGCTGGTTGAGTCCCTCTGAGCTCCGCAGGGTGTCGGCCATCGCTGCTCTGCTGCAGGATCTGCTGAGCGACTCCTCCTCCTCCTTCCCCTCCTCCGTCATCACCTCCGCCGACACGCTGCTGACGGAGCTGTTCAGCCACAGAGGCAAGAGAGCAGAGCCGTAACTCATCATCACTGAGGGCCACACACAGAAACACATGCAAACCTCAAAGGGCACTGGTTCCCAACCTTTTCTGTGTCATCTGCGATGATTCACCTGCATGTTTTCTTTTGTTAAACCCTTAATAATCATATTTAACACAACACAACCTTATATGAACATCACTAGTATAACTCACCCTTAACACAAATGCATTTAAACTTCACATTTACACTTTAAACATCTTTTGTCAAGAGCTTTTAATGAGACACTTGAGCTTTTATTTCATAAGCTTTGATAGTTCTGGGGGCAGGACATCAGGATTATGAAAACGGATTGAAATGTTTTTGGGTGGACATTTAGACTTATTGTGAGTGAAATAATAATATCAAGACTCACATCTACAGTAGCAGTGTCAACATCTTTTGTTAGGAGCTTTTATTGAGACACTTGAGCTTGTCTTTTATAAGCGTTGATGGTTCTGGGGTCAGGACACTAGGATTATGAAAACTGATTTAAAAAAATGTTTTGTGTGGATATAAATTGCAAAACCTAATCTTACGTACGCCCTGCAATCCCCTCATTTTCCCATCAACGCTTATGAAAGACAAGCATGCTCAAGTGTCTCAATAAAAGCTCCTAACAAAAGATGTGAGTCTTGACTGCATTTATTTGGAAATTGGGCTTTAAATATATCTTTTAAGAAGTCAAATATAAGCCCAGGTTTCATGTGTGGGAGGTGTCCTATTTTTATAATTTGCTAATTTAGAAAATATAAATCATCCTGCTGTAAATGTTGAAGGGTTGAGGTGTGAGTTTACATTTACATCTCTTTTTCTGTTTCTATCTCTCGCTCAGGGTCCGGGACAATCTTTAAAATTGGAGACCCCATACATCGGTATGTATCGTAACAAATACAGGAGTGTGATCCCTGTCGACACTAGAAACTCATCTGTAGCGTACTGTGATGTATTTAATCACACTGTATTCTGGTGCAACTCAGTATTCATTTTGCTTTTAAATGTAATGTTTAGCCTAAAATAGTGTTGCACTGTTTGCTCTGTTATTCTCCTGTAAGGCAATGCAATAGTGTCATGGTGTCATGGTGGTGTCATGGTGTCATGGTGTCATGGTGGTGTCATGGTGTCGTCATGGTGTCATGGTGGTGTCATGGTGGTGTCATGGTGGTGTCATGGTGGTGTCATGGTGTCGTCATGGTGTCATGGTGGTGTCATGGTGTCGTCATGGTGTCATGGTGTCATGGTGGTGTCATGGTGTCGTCATGGTGTCATGGTGGTGTCATGGTGTCATGGTGGTGTCATGGTGTCGTCATGGTGTCGGTGTCATGGTGTGTCATGGTGGTGTCATGGTGGTGTCATGGTGGTGTCATGGTGGTGTCATGGTGTCGTCATGGTGTCGTCATGGTGGTGTCATGGTGGTGTCATGGTGTCGTCATGGTGTCGTCATGGTGGTGTCATGGTGGTGTCATGGTGTCGTCATGGTGTCATGGTGGTGTCATGGTGGTGTCATGGTGTCATGGTGGTGTCATGGTGGTGTCGTCATGGGTGGTGTCATGGTGTCGTCATGGTGTCATGGTGGTGTCATGGTGTCATGGTGGTGTCATGGTGTCATGGTGGTGTCATGGTGGTGTCATGGTGTCATGGTGGTGTCATGGTGTCGTCATGGTGTCATGGTGGTGTCATGGTGGTGTCATGGTGGTGTCATGGTGTCATGGTGGTGTCATGGTGGTCATGTTCGTCATGGGTGTCATGGTGGTGTCATGGGTGTCGTCATGGTGTCATGGTGGTGTCATGGTGGTGTCATGGTGGTGTCATGGTGGTGTCATGGTGGTGTCATGGTGGTGTCATGGTGTCGTCATGGTGTCATGGTGTCATGGTGGTGTCATGGTGTCGTCATGGTGTCATGGTGGTGTCATGGTGTCGTCATGGTGTCATGGTGGTGTCATGGTGTCATGGTGGTGTCATGGTGGTGTCATGGTGTCGTCATGGTGTCGTCATGGTGGTGTCATGGTGGTGTCATGGTGTCGTCATGGTGTCATGGTGGTGTCATGGTGGTGTCATGGTGTCATGGTGGTGTCATGGTGGTGTCGTCATGGTGTCATGGTGTCATGGTGGTGTCATGGTGTCGTCATGGTGTCATGGTGGTGTCATGGTGTCATGGTGGTGTCATGGTGTCATGGTGGTGTCATGGTGTCGTCATGGTGTCATGGTGGTGTCATGGTGGTGTCATGGTGGTGTCATGGTGTCATGGTGGTGTCATGGTGTCATGGTGGTGTCATGGTGTCGTCATGGTGTCATGGTGGTGTCATGGTGGTGTCATGGTGTCGTCATGGTGTCATGGTGGTGTCATGGTGGTGTCATGGTGGTGTCATGATGGTGTCATGGTGGTGTCATGGTGTCATGGTGGTGTCATGGTGTCGTCATGGTGTCATGGTGGTGTCATGGTGTCGTCATGGTGTCATGGTGGTGTCATGGTGTCATGGTGGTGTCATGGTGTCGTCATGGTGTCATGGTGTCGTCATGGTGTCATGGTGGTGTCATGGTGGTGTCATGGTGGTGTCGTCATGGTGTCATGGTGTCATGGTGGTGTCATGGTGTCGTCATGGTGTCATGGTGGTGTCATGGTGGTGTCATGGTGTCGTCATGGTGTCATGGTGGTGTCATGGTGGTGTCATGGTGGTGTCATGGTGTCATGGTGGTGTCATGGTGGTGTCATGGTGGTGTCGTCATGGTGTCATGGTGGTGTCATGGTGTCGTCATGGTGTCATGGTGTCATGGTGGTGTCATGGTGTCATGTATAGCTTTGAGATGCTGTATTGCTCACGGTGTCACGGTGGTGTCACGGTGGTGTCACGGTGGTGTCACGGTGGTGTCACGGTGGTGTCACGGTGGTGTCATGTATAGCTTTGAGATGCTGTATTGCTCACGGTGTCACGGTGTCACGGTGGTGTCACGGTGTCATGTATAGCTTTGAGATGCTGTATTGCTCACGGTGTCACGGTGTCACGGTGTCACGGTGGTGTCACGGTGTCATGTATAGCTTTGAGATGCTGTATTGCTCATGGTGTCACGGGGTCACAGTGTCATGTATAGCTTTGAGATGCTGTATTGCTCACAGTGTCACGGTGGTGTCACGGTGTCATGTATAGCTTTGAGATGCTGTATTGCTCACGGTGTCACGGTGTCATGTATAGCTTTGAGATGCTGTATTGCTCACGGTGTCACGGTGTCATGTATAGCTTTGAGATGCTGTATTGCTCACGGTGTCACGGTGGTGTCACGGTGTCACGGTGTCATGTATAGCTTTGAGATGCTGCATTGCTCATGGCTTTTGCAACTTTTCACCTCCTCTTCTTCTGCTTTATACTTGAGATGTTTTGAACTCTGACTTTTGCTTTTCGTCTTCTACAGATTTTATGTTGTTACTTTTAAACCGTCTGCCGTCAACCAGGTAGTCTGTAGAGTGAATTTACTCAAGTACTCTACTTACTCTACTCCTTTTAGTCCTCAACATTAATTATATTACTTTTTTTTTGGTACACTAGTTTTTGTTGAATTTGTTGTTTTTGATTAAAAAAATTTAGTCAACTTTTTTTTTTTTCATCATTTCCCTTTTTTGTCACCAAATGCTCTTCTTTTGTCTGCAACTGCAATCATATCAGAAAGAGTCATGTGATCACATTGTTCAAATAAGACCATAAAACATTTCAGGTGAGTTTCAACAGAGAAAGTTGTCCAGTTTTATAATCCTGAACGTCACCAAGCGCTCCGTCCCAGCTGTGTGCGTCACTCTTTAGTGTCCCCTGGTCTCCCAGCTGTGTGCGTCACTCTTTAGTGTCCCCTGGTCTCCCAGCTGTGTGCGTCACTCTTTAGTGTCCCCTGGTCTCCCAGCTGTGTGCGTCACTCTTTAGTGTCCCCTGGTCTCCAGCTGTGTGCGTCACTCTTTAGTGTCCCCTGGTCTCCCAGCTGTGTGCGTCACTCTTTAGTGTCCCCTGGTCTCCCAGCTGTGTGCGTCACTCTTTAGTGTCCCCTGGTCTCCCAGCTGTGTGCGTCACTCTTTAGTGTCCCCTGGTCTCCCAGCTGTGTGCGTCACTCTTTAGTGTCCCTGGTCTCCCAGCTGTGTGCGTCACTCTTTAGTGTCCCCTGGTCTCCCAGCTGTGTGCGTCACTCTTTAGTGTCCCCTGGTCTCCCAGCTGTGTGCGTCACTCTTTAGTGTCCCCTGGTCTCCCAGCTGTGTGCGTCACTCTTTAGTGTCTCCCGGTCTCCCAGCTGTGTGCGTCACTCTTTAGTGTCCCCTGGTCTCCCAGCTGTGTGCGTCACTCTTTAGTGTCCCCCGGTCTCCCAGCTGTGTGTGTCACTCTTTAGTGTCCCCTGGTCTCCCAGCTGTGCGCGTCACTCTTAGTGTCCCCCCGGTCTCCCAGCTGTGTGCGTCACTCTTTAGTGTCCCCTGGTCTCCCAGCTGTGTGCGTCACTCTTTAGTGTCCCCCTGGTCTCCCAGCTGTGTGCGTCACTCTTTAGTGTCCCCTGGTCTCCCAGCTGTGTGCGTCACTCTTTAGTGTCCCCTGGTCTCCCAGCTGTGTGCGTCACTCTTTAGTGTCCCCTGGTCTCCCAGCTGTGTGCGTCACTCTTTAGTGTCCCCTGGTCTCCCAGCTGTGTGCGTCACTCTTTAGTGTCCCCTGGTCTCCCAGCTGTGTGCGTCACTCTTTAGTGTCCCCCTGGTCTCCCAGCTGTGTGCGTCACTCTTTAGTGTCCCCTGGTCTCCCAGCTGTGTGCGTCACTCTTTAGTGTCCCCTGGTCTCCCAGCTGTGTGCGTCACTCTTTAGTGTCCCCTGGTCGCCCAGCTGTGTGCGTCCCTCTAGGGTCTCCCGGTCTCCCGCTGTGCGTCACTCTTAGTGTCCCCTGGTCTCCCAGCTGTGTGCGTCACTCTTTAGTGTCCCCCGGTCTCCCAGCTGTGTGTGTCACTCTTTAGTGTCCCCTGGTCTCCCAGCTGTGTGCGTCACTCTTTAGTGTCCCCCGGTCTCCCAGCTGTGTGCGTCACTCTTTAGTGTCCCCCGGTCTCCCAGCTGTGTGCGTCACTCTTTAGTGTCCCCCGGTCTCCCAGCTGTGTGCGTCACTCTTTAGTGTCCCCCGGTCTCCCAGCTGTGTGCGTCACTCTTTAGTGTCCCCCGGTCTCCCAGCTGTGTGCGTCACTCTTTAGTGTCCCCCGGTCTCCAGCTGTGTGCGTCACTCTTTAGTGTCCCCTGGTCTCCCAGCTGTGGAGAAGGGTCCAGCTGCGGCCGCGGCAAGTACAAGACACTACACGACACGCCCCCTACACGACACTACGGTGGCTGAGAGACATTACCGTACATGGCAGATTAAAAATGAATTGCAAATGTTATTGTAGCATTTTAAGCAACTATTAGGCAAATAAATTAATAACCTAGTCTATCCGTTTGAGACACAACAGTATAACTTTCAACCCAAATCATTTAGTCAACAAACGGTGTTTTAGTAAACTTTTTTTAATATATAAAATAGGTATTAATGAGATAATCTATTAATTATGTTTGTCTAACTGCTACACATGTATTTATACATACATGTAGATATGTGTGAACATCTAAATATAGTTGTTAAAGGTTTTAAGATATACATAATCACATCATGGGGTCATTAAGGACCAAATTAGGAGGGCCAGTCAGGCCACTAATGAGCTCAATCATTCACATGTATTATTATTACTTTATAAATTAAAAGTACTAGGGGTCTATTACAAAACCGTTGAAGGAATCGTCATGCATTCTGAATGTTTCTGTACTTTAAAAACATCATGGCTGAAGATCCTGTTCTTGTTCAAGATTATTCATACTCATTTGTGAATTTAACATCCATATTCACTCAAAACTGAAACAACACCAACATTTTTTGTTAAAGCATTGCAGGCCTAAAGCTCCACGCCAGTGACCTATATTTTAATTTCTTCCATCAAACTTTAAAAATGGCAAACAGCATGTTTTTAAAGATTTAATCTTTTAAGAAACAAAATATCAAATTTGAACAGAAGGGTTTAAAAACACGTTTTTAATGCAAATAAACTTGAAACATAAACCTATTTGTCATTTCAAAATTCACTTGTATTGTCTGCGTGAAAGGCACAGTAGGCTATGAGCGAATACATATCAACATTGAAAAAATGACAAAGTCGTACAATATATACCATGTGCTACTGTCTAGGATTAAGTATGATGAGATTTTTTTTAAGGAGGGACCCCAGAGCCAAGGGCAGGCCGAGCAGACCGCCTTCTCCCGCCGCAGGCTTCCCCGGTGATGGGCTCCGTGTAACAAGTCCCCTTAGTCTGTGCGGGGAGCTGCACCACGGTGATGCTGCTGTCATCGCTCGCCTCTCCTCCGGTGGTGCCCTCGGCTCCCTCCGCCGCCACACTGCCCAGCACACTGGAGATCACTAATGTCTCTCAGCCACCGTAGTGTCGTGTCAGGTGGGCGTGTCGTGTAGGGGGCGTGTCGTGTAGTGTCGTGTACTTGCCGCGGCCGCAGCTAGACCATATTGCAGCTGTGTGCGTCACTCTTTAGTGTCTCCCGGTCTCCCAGCTGTGTGCGTCACTCTTTAGTGTCCCCCGGTCTCCCAGCTGTGTGCGTCACTCTTTAGTGTCCCCCGGTCTCCCAGCTGTGTGCGTCACTCTTTAGTGTCCCCCGGTCTCCCAGCTGTGTGCGTCACTCTTTAGTGTCCCCCGGTCTCCCAGCTGTGTGCGTCACTCTTAGTGTCCCCCGGTCTCCCAGCTGTGTGCGTCACTCTTTAGTGTCCCCCGGTCTCCCCAGCTGTGTGCGTCACTCTTTAGTGTCCCCCGGTCTCCCAGCTGTGTGCGTCACTCTTTAGTGTCCCCCGGTCTCCCAGCTGTGTGCGTCACTCTTTAGTGTCCCCCGGTCTCCCAGCTGTGTGCGTCACTCTTTAGTGTCCCCCGGCTCCCAGCTGTGTGCGTCACTCTTTAGTGTCCCCCGGTCTCCCAGCTGTGTGCGTCACTCTTTAGTGTCCCCCGGTCTCCCAGCTGTGTGCGTCACTCTTTAGTGTCCCCCGGTCTCCCAGCTGTGTGCGTCACTCTTTAGTGTCCCCCGGTCTCCCAGCTGTGTGCGTCACTCTTTAGTGTCCCCCGGTCTCCCAGCTGTGTGCGTCACTCTTTAGTGTCCCCCGGTCTCCCAGCTGTGTGCGTGAGACTTTTATTTTTTTGGGAGACTTTTTTTTTTTTATACTTTTTTTAGTAAACTTTTTTTCTCCTTTTTTAACCAAATGCTCTTTTTTTTCTGCAATCATATCAAAAGTAATCATGTGACTAAATTCCCTAAATCTATAATACAATTCCTTCTTCACAAGTGCAAAACAACACACCCGTTGTCTTTGAGTCCTCTCGTGTGTTTACCCTGATCCATTGCTCCTGTGCAGGTACAGCTCTCTGGAGGGGATCGATGTGGAGCGTCTGCTGGCTCTCATCAGCAAGTCGTTTGATAAAACTCTGAAGCAAGACTACATCGCCTCTCTGACCGGACGACTGCACTCAGTCTACCTCTCTGAAGGGTGCGTGCAAACAATTCAAAGCAAAAAGACCACATATATCTGGTTGCGGTCGAATATCTACAGAAAATCTGGTCCTTTCCTAACTAAACCACTTCTACTTAAACTCAGACAACAAGGTGGTGGAGTTTAGGAAGGAAGTGACGGAGGATGTTACTGAGTCTGGAGAGGAGTTATTAAGGCTGTCAAAAAGGGTTGAATACCATTTGGAATAACTGAGATTTAAATCACAAAATCACGAGAAAAAGGAAGAAAATTATTATTTTAAAATCCCGAGTTTTCTGGAAATAAATAAAGTTTTCAGGTATTTATGATGATATTGAATTATTGCCGTTGTAAGTGAATACATTTAAAACTATAAATTACAGAGAAATACTCTCTATGTAGTTCTGGAGTTAGTGCATGTGAATGGTCTGCAAAGGTTAAAATACCTGTATTACCACCAGAGGGAGCTCCTCTGCCACACTAAATATATCACTGCAATCCAAACGCCAAACTCACCTTGAGTCTGCAGGTATGATGCAGTTGACGCACCTTTAATTGCCGTCCAAATAATAGAGAAGAGGATCCCACATGTGGTAAAAATACATGTTTAATTTGAAAGCAAAATATCTCTGACTATAACGACAACTGACGGCTGATTTACTGCAGAAAGTGCAGTCAGAAAACGGTGTAATGGAAATAAAGGGGGTTCACTTGTAACCGAGGGGCAGGCTCTCATAATAAAATATAATAATCATCCAATAAGAGAAAGGAAATGTGGCTTTCCGTCCTGATCATTCGTATTCATCCACATCCCAATTAGTATGTACACTTAACACAAAAAGTAAGGAAATCTGTGTTTGGTAGATTATTTCTATGTTGTAACAATGCTTCTTGGCAATACATCTTATACCGTTGGAAAGCCTGTTCAGTTTCCTTTGAAATGGTGCCACATTTGTGAGGAACAAGCATTGGTGGGAGGAGCAGCAGAGCGGAGTATGTGGGGTGCGCCCATGAAAAACATGACAAATCTCCTCTGCCCAACAGCTTCTTTTTGCTGTTGACTCTTTTTTGGTTGCATTGGATGATTGAAGTCCCTAACCCTAACCCATCCCACAAATGCATGTTACTCACAAATGGGGCACCAAGTGAAAGGTAAATAAACAGGCTTATTGCCAAGGAGCATTGTTACAACATAGAAATAATCTACCAAACACAGATTTCCTTACTTTTTGTGTTAAGATGATTTGAATAGATAAAACTTAATTCAACAGCATCTTGTCTCTGTTGCAGCTACAGCGCGGCGGCCATCATCACCCTGGAGCCGGTGAGCGGCGGCACTCCATACCTGGATAAGTTTGTGGTGAGCAGCAGTAAGCAGGGCCAGGGAACCAGCCTCATCCTGTGGGAATGCATCCGGAGAGACCTGGGGAAACTCTTCTGGAGGTCCAGGACCAGCAACAGGATCACGCCCTGGTGAGACAAGGGGCCAAGGGACAGTTTTATGTATTACTTATTGTACAGTCAGTCGAGAAAATGGAAACAAGGGAAATGCAACACACCGATAAACTGTACGAAAGAGACGGAAGTATACAAAAAAAAGTCAAAATGAAAAAAAGTCAGTTATAGAAAAACCCT
>NW_022987827.1:200479-212979 GCF_902827165.1 Trematomus bernacchii | reverse complement strand
TCCGTGTGTCTGTGTGTGTTCTCCGTGTGTCTGTGTGTGTTCTCCGTGTGTCTGTGTGTGTTCACCGTGTGTCTGTGTGTGTTCACCGTGTGTCTGTGTGTGTTCACCGTGTGTCTGTGTGTGTTCTCCGTGTGTCTGTGTGTGTTCTCCGTGTGTCTGTGTTTGTTCACTGTGTGTCTGTGTGTGTTCTCCGTGTGTCTGTGTGTGTTCACCGTGTGTCTGTGTTTGTTCACTGTGTGTCTGTGTTTGTTCACCGTGTGTCTGTGTGTGTTCACCGTGTGTCTGTGTGTGTTCTCCGTGTGTCTGTGTGTGTTCTCCGTGTGTCTGTGTTTGTTCTCCGTTGTGTTCTCTGTGTGTGTTCTCCGTGTGTCTGTGTTTGTTCACCGTGTGTCTGTGTGTGTTCTCCGTGTGTCTGTGTTTGTTCACTGTGTGTCTGTGTTTGTTCACCGTGTGTCCTGTGTGTGTTCACCGTGTGTCTGTGTGTTCTCTCCGTGTGTCTGTGTGTGTTCTCCGTGTGTCTGTGTGTGTTCTCCGTGTGTCTGTGTGTGTTCACCGTGTGTCTGTGTGTGTTCACCGTGTGTCTGTGTGTGTTCACCGTGTGTCTGTGTGTGTTCTCCGTGTGTCTGTGTGTGTTCTCCGTGTGTCTGTGTTTGTTCACTGTGTGTCTGTGTGTGTTCTCCGTGTGTCTGTGTGTGTTCACCGTGTGTCTGTGTGTGTTCACCGTGTGTCTGTGTGTGTTCTCCGTGTGTCTGTGTTTGTTCACTGTGTGTCTGTGTGTGTTCACCGTGTGTCTGTGTTTGTTCACCGTGTGTCTGTGTGTGTTCTCCGTGTGTCTGTGTGTGTTCTCCGTTGTGTTCTCCGTGTGTGTTCAAAAACTGTATGGCTTTCCGGCGGAACCTCTAACCACAAACATTGGTTCCTACCTTTATACCCACAGTGTTAATTGGCTCCTATAAGTCCTTTTTATATTTGATTTGTTTTGCTACGTATTCTTCTTTCCGTGTCTTTGAATGCATCACATACCCCAAAGCAAATTCCTCATACGTGTAAACCTACTTGGTGATAAACCCATTCTGATCCTGTTTCTGGTTCATTTGCTTCAGCTGCTGGTGGAGGGTTGTACTTTAAAGCTGACCAATTATGCTATATTTGAAGAATATATTTTAGGGCCATCTATCAAAATACCAAACAGATCACCCATTGTAGCCTCATACCCCTTTGTTTCAGCATTGTTACAAAAGTGCTGATTCTGGCCCTAAATGTAACTGAGCTGCTGCTGGCCACGCCCCTTTGGAGCTGCCACTGGCCACGCCCCTTTGGTGAGTCTGCATGCAAACAGTGATCTCTGTGAAGACAAGGCTTTCTACAAAGACAGTTTTTCCACTCATTAAGTAACGCGTTAACTTGCCTAGCCCATATATAATAATAATAATGATATAAAATAATAACTTTTATTATACAGGACTTCAAAGTTACAAAGTGCTTTACATGGATTAATATATAGCCGTTGAGGCGGCAACAGAGCATGCGGTCGACAATACCCAAACCCGTAAAATATACAATGTTTCAGTAACAATAAAACAATTGAGAAAAGAAAGAAAAATCAAATAAAACATTAATGTAGAGTGAAACCAAGTAGTGTCATCATTAGTTAAAGGCTTTAATGAATAGGGGAGGGGCCAAGCCGTTAAGAGCTTTAAAAGTAATCAATAACCGGCTGTCTTTACTTGACAAATTGAGGCCCCAGTCAAAGGGGGGAAATCAGCCATGTAAAAAATGTAAAATGTACTCGATAGCAGGATGACCTCTGCCGGGACACGTTTTCTCTCAGCCAATCCCAGTCCAGGATTTCGAAGCAGTCGAGCAGACAGGAGGTTTGGGCTTAGCCCCCAGGCATCCTCCAGAGATGGTGAATGTGGCCGGTCAGGTGCATTCAGGCTGCTTCCTTGTGATGTGTTCTGTTCTGATGTGTGTTCCTTTCGGGACGCTACATGGTCTGTGTTTTGTTTTTATGTTACCCTTCATTTCTGCCTCATGTTGTTATTGTATTCATGTTTCTGTGGTCTTCATTTTAACTTTTGTTCTTTCTTGTGAAACACTTTGTTAATTGTATTTCTGTGAAAGGTGCTATACTAAATAAACGTATTATATTATTATTATATTGACAAGAGACCAGAGTGGCGTCTAGGCTAGGCGTGGATTGGTCGAGTTGAGCTCATTACTGGTGGTAGTGGTCCTGCCTGACGCTCACCTGACTACTTAGTGTATACTATACAAAAACATTGATAGATTGATAGTGGGGGCAGCCCCGTAATGTCAAGAAGGCTGCTCCACCGGCCCACAAACTGGGCCGGTGGAGCAGCCTTCTTGACATTACCCATATATACACATTAGCCTCTCCTATATTATAATGCCATTCATACTTTTGCAAATATTCTGGTGTGACAAAAGTATTATCACTGACACAGACAGAAACTTTCAAATAAGGAACATTTTTCTTGTATTATTGATATATGAATATGCACTATTGCCATTTTATCACTCTACATTATCTTCTATCGTTATTATAGACACTTCAGGTAGTTTTTGAAGAATGTATTACGCATCTTTGACTTTTGATCACTCCACCCAGGGTGCCTGAAGCTGCTGTAGTTCATCTTGTTCTTCTTTTTTCTCATAGAGCCGAGATGGCCAATGGACACATGGCCACATGTTGCCACCATTAAGGAGCCCAGGCCATCCATGAAGAACTCTGGAAGAAAAGACAGACATTTGCCATTTAAGGAAAAAGGCATACCTCTCTCAAGGACAGTGAAAACTGAAAGAGTGTGGACTTCCTGCTACTGCTTACCATCTAGACCGGGGGTATTCAATTCAAATTCAACAAAGTCCAATGAGAAAAAGAATCCAGAAAAGGTCCAGAACTTCATAATGTCTAACTTCATTTATGAATTAGTGTGATATAAATAGCCATATAGCTGTATAAACATGTAATCAACAACTGACTGTCAAATCAAAAAAAGAAAGTACAATTAAAAAACATTTAGACAATATTTAACATTGAACTATACAGAAATATAACACTGTAGATACAGTATGTATAATGTTCTTCTCGGGCTGCATTTAAAAATAAAATAGAGGAAATAAATAAAATAGCTTCTGGAAAAATTGTGCATTTTAAATGAAAGTGCTTGATTTGAGTAGAAGCAGCTTGAGTTTCCCTTTCTCTTGATAACTTTAGAATATATCAGTCTCAACACATCTTAACAATGAAACAGTCTCTCTGTCTGTCCCTCTTATATCCCACCCCAACTTTCTTCTGTTCAGTGAGAGAACTGAGACCTAGCTTGTCCTGCCACCATTTCTTTTTTGTAATCGTTTATTTGGCAGGGTCATTTGGCAAGTGTCATTAATGAACACTTAAAACAAAAAAGTGCGTCAAGCGTAAATATGCCTGATTTTAGCTTTGAGCTACTTTCCATCCGCAAGTCAAAAGTACCGGTCAAGGCTGCAACCAGAGGATGATCTGCGTTTATTCCTGTCTTCATTGAATAGAATAGAATCGGAGGGATGAACCCCTCTTTAATGGTCACACATGCAGAGCACGCACAGCACACACAGTGAAATGTGTTCTCTGCTTTTAACCCATCCTAGTACCAGGAGTCTAGTACTAGGAGCAGTCCCCACATCATCCGCCTGTGCGCATCAGAGACGCAGACTCACGGTACGGCAAAGTTGACGTTCAGTGTGTTGCCGGGAGAATATAAGGATTTATCCACGATGTTGAACATTTAAAAAATGTTTAAAAAATATGTTTAAAACATAAAGATAAAAAGGATTTTAAAAGTTATTGTTTAATGTTTTAAGGAGGTGACGCTACTCAGCCAATCACATCGGTGCAGTCAGTGAGTCAGCACGATAGATTCAAACACACACACAGAGACGAGACAAGAGGAGAGAAACAGTCGGAGTCATTTCAAATGGCGGAAGGTAGACAGCGAAAACAAAGCATTTAATGACATTTTCTCTTACTGGACCTCTTTGAAATGCAATTGAATACCCCAGCATTATAGCAACAATAATAATAATAATAATAATAATAGCAATAATAATTGGGAGGGGGGGGCGCGGCTGTTCTTATGTTCTCTGAGGGGAGGCTCACCTTCCCACACTTTGAAAACCCCTGATGTAGGGAATTCGAACAGCTCTTATCATGGCGGCCACTGAGGTACTTCCGGGTCATTTCCCTCCGTTAGGAAGGTTCCTAAAATAAACTGACAATTCGACCGCAACCCAGATCTGCCGCTAACTCAACTCTTCTTCTGTGTTTCTCTCCCTGTATCGCTCACTCTCTTTCGCCCCCTGTCTGCGCTGGTTAGAATAGAAGCGCCCCGTCAGAATGGAAAATCCCTATATAATGTATTGATTGTAGATCAATATAGGCTGGTGTTGACCTACCTGAGTGTCCTATCCTCTTGAGCTGAGGGTCGAATCTCACCCTCTTTGCAGCATCTGTACGAGCCAGGAAGAAGTTGACCACCCCATTGGTCACTGAGCATTGTGGGTAACCAGGAAGAGAGTGGAACCCGCCCCTAAACTTGCTCAAGCAGCCACCTTCCATTTCGTCTCCTTCCTCATAGTTGATAGTGAACTCAAACTGGCTTCCTTTTACTTTCCCACCAAGCTGATAGGAACAGAGAGACAAAAGAACTGATTATAAAGTGCTTAGAAAGAAACACCAAAATAACGAGGAACAATGTTAGAAACCTTGGGGAGGACTACAGAAAGGAGTGCAATAGATGTTGTGTGTGTGTACAGATAAATGATTATGTGACTATATATAAAAAGCAGGGTCCAGGAGGATGTCAAAAAGCTTCCAGATACCTTAAAGGTCTCCTATTATGCTCATTTATTTAACCTGTTAAGCCCTGAGCCTGTTTTTCAGGTTTCAGGCTCGAAAATGACATGCCGAGAACAAATGACTTCTTCACTTCTAAAAGGGGTAAATTAATAATATTTTTTCTCAAAGCAATGATAAACCTGTGAGTTGGATGTAGAAAAGTCAAAATCAATATGGATGTTTTTAAAAAAAAAAAAATTCAGATTGAACATAGTAAATAAAAAAAACATTACTTATAGTGAAAACCACCCTTGAATGATGGGATAGTAGACACAATGTCACTTGTTCTGTATCAAGATTGATGCAAAACAAGTGACATTTGACCTTTTTAGAGAGATTTAGAGAAAAAAAAAACACCTTTGGGGTCATTTGGGTGTATTTGCCGTATCTCTGAAACCCATATGTCGATTTTGGTGATTGACACCTCTTTTTAACCGATAGAGCCAATAGAATCGAGAGGGAGTTCCTAAATCCATCTAAACATTACCCATTGGTGAATGAGAGTGATGCGCAGCCAGAATGCTGAAAACCGGAAGCTGGGTTACACTCTATATGAAAACTACGTTTATTGACATAAATGTTATGATGGATTATCAGTAATCATTTCAAAGGGACACAGAGATATTGGATTAACCTTCAGCAGCGTTTATATGCGTTTTAATGCCATTGAACACAACTTTTGATCATAAAACAGCAAAGGTACGACGTATTTGCCATTTTGGCCCCGTAAAGTGGAGTTGTGTGTTGTCTTTGCTGGCTTTCGCTGCCGTGAGTTTTGGTCGCACAGTGACGATACTTATACCATTGGAATCTGTGGAATCTCAGCTTTCATATGATATCAACTTTGTGCAGTTATGTGCTAAGTGCGTTAGCACCCTTTCGCTTAGTGCTAATTCAGAGGCTTGGCGTTAGACTTGTGTTTTGTTTAGGTAAAAATTGTTAATATCGTCAATTAGCTGAGTTTCTTCCCGTTAAGTGGGTATGACACAATGATAGGTTGTTAAATGTTAAGAAGCCCTGGGACACAGTTTTGTGAAAAGCATTTTGTTTACCCCCACTATCGGGCTTAACAGGTTAATAACAGAACCACCTCCACTGGGTCCTTTCGATGCAAAGGAGCAGCAGCTCTACTCCAAGTCCCTCCTGGATGACTTAACTTCCCACCTTATCCCTAAGGGAGACGCCAGCCAACATCCGGAGAAAACCCATTTTAGCAGCTTGAATTCACAATGTTGTTCTTAAAGTTATGCCCTCCCCTCTACATGACCTCGAGTGAGGGTAGGAACGAAGATTGATCGGTATTGACAGCTTTACCTTCTGGCTTAGCTCTCTTCAACAGTGACATTAAAACTGTTACAAAGTCAGCCTACTGGCACCTTGATGAAATATATCTACGAATAAAGGACTTATGACTCTTTTGAAAAACGTGTCCATGGTTTCATCTTCAGTAGACTGGACTACTGTAATGGTGTCTTCGAGTCCCCACTAGCACTTAGAAAGTGGACCACATCACTCCAGTTCTGAGGTCTTTACATTGACTTCCTATCGGACAGAGACTTGACTTCAAAATACTGCTGTTGGTTTATAAAGGTTTGAATGGGAAACCAATCCCACTTCCATTTTTAACGTAAACTCCCCCCCCTTTCCCGTAAATGAACAACATTTTGCAAGTACATCTAAAGTGCAGAGATGAACCAAAAAGCCTCTTGGACGTGTATAAATAAACGTACAGGAAGTCGGCCATTTTGAATTTGGCGTTGGAAAAACACTTTTTATCACAATCTACTCCAACTGCAGGGATTTTATCCGATCGCCTCAACATGTTGAAAGAAGCATCTCGAGACCAGGGGGATGAAAAGTTATCCAAGTCGTAACTTTTCACCGCACAACGTTGTCCTGATGTGGAGCCAATGTTCAGGTTTGTTGCTAGGCGATCCCTCGCCATTGAACACGGTGATGTCATAACTCCTACTGACATGCTCCGAACGCCGCCAAACGCCACATGACGGTTAACACTGCAGACCTGAACAGCTCTATGCCAAATCTAAGGTTTCATCATATGGCTTTTCCATGGCAACGCATCCCTCGCCATAAAACACGATGTCGCTGTAACTCCATGGAAAATGGTCCAACCGGGACCAGACTTCAGACTATCATTAACACTCCGACCCTGAACAGCTCTACATCTATTATGGGGTATCATCATAGGCCGTTTTTAATATGGGGTGTCATCATATGCAGTTGCCATGGCGACAGATTACTCACAATCAAACACGGTGTTTATGTTACTGCTGTAAGTCCTAAAGACATTGTCCGATCGGCCCGAAACGTCCCAAATTTGGCAACGGCCGAGTCCTCAAGACACCTGCATGAAGCGCCAACGTGTGGACAACAGCGAACCTGCATGGATCGTCGAACATCCGCTCATCGCTGCTCGCAGCTTAAATTATTCTTGTATTTACATCCTTCATGTTTTTTTGTGCTATATAAATAAAACTTGACTTGTCTTGCTTTGACTTACCACATCGAGTTCAGGGTTCGCCTCCATTATCTTCACCATCTCTTCGATATTCGTCCACTTGGTAAACTGGAAGTCATCGTCCACCCACAGGAAGTACTTGGTGGTGACCTGGGAGACCGCCAGGTTCCTGCCAGCAAACCAGCCCTGATGGAGGAAAATGTGATTCATGATTGGACCATCGTTGTCAGTTATTAACTGGAAAGTAGAGACCGTTTTGAGATGGGAGAAAGTGGGCGCCCAGTGGCCCTTTTCGAAATTCGGCCCCCCCTAACATCCAGGGATATTGCAAAGTTGTGTGATGATAAATCGGTCCAGTTGAGGTAAAACAGGTTGCCTTATGCCCCCCCTTGTTAACTCACTGCCTTTTCTATTTTCTAAAGTTAAATTCCATGTAATGCTCATTTGTGTTGTATAGTGCCACTTTTAAATGTACCTTTCCTGGAGGCATGATGAAATGTTTGGTGTGATCTCCAGTAATGCTCTCTGGTTTGAAGCTGTCATCTGCGATGATGACTTCTATGTCTTTATAGAACTCCCGGATGCTTTTCAACAACCGATTGACTTCTGGGTAGCGTAGGAACGTCTTTGTGGTGATGGTGACTTGAGAGTTGATATCTGAAATAAAGAGAAAAAGAGTTATTTCAAGAAAAGACACCAGAAGACATCATGAGATCCACTGTCCATGCTGTTAGCTCATGGCTGTTCTGTTTACGTTTTCAGACCTGAAAAGATCAGTTCAATTTGTGTCTTGAATTAGGTATGGATTATTTCAACGGTAACTGATTTTACATTGGTCCACATTAACAGGATTGGTGAAGTAGTCTGGAATATACTACACAGCATTTTAGCTTTTATATGAGATCACTGATTGATGCCTGAATGTATATTCCACAAAGAAGAGAAGCAGCTCCTTCCTGCCATGAATAAATGAGTGTGTTATCCCCACGCTGAGTGAACTCCCACCTTTTCCCATGTCGTACAGGACTGGAGGTTGAGGCTGTTTGATGGTAATGGGAAACACACCTTCATGGTCCTCAAACTTGAAGGATGCTGAGAACAGAAGAGGAAAGCTAAGCTGTGTCTTACTGATAATACATTAGGTAATAAAAGCAATTAGTGAGCAAACTAACACATTTAAAGGTCTCTAGATTAAACACACACGGAAACACACATTTATACAAACAAACCTGTACAAAGCATTGAGAAATTTATGATTTTGGAATTATTTTTGATTACACTTTGTCTAATAGGTCTTATGCATGTTATTTTGTGAGTTTCCTTTCTGCAAAGACAATTTTTCTAAATAAGGATTATTTTTAATGTCTCAAATGCATACCGAGGTCTCCGGTGTGTATGTGGTAAACAGTGCTGGTATAGGACACATTAGCCAGCAGCTCATTGAGGGCCTCCAGGCTACTGGACTCCATCATCAGTCGGCTCTCACCATTACCTGTTGTGTTTTTCCACAATATTAAAGAGAGAACACTTAGACAAAAATGAATGATGCTTCATTATATAATTACTATAATAATTGAATTTGGTTATTTTTAATTATTGAGTGCGCCTTACGCTACGGCTATGCCTCTTAAAAAACAATCACTGTCAGACAGTGCACAGAGTTTAGCAATGATGCTCTTGATCCTACTTTAAATCTGTTCTGAAAAGTTACTTAAGTAAATGCAGAATGTCAACCATTGTCAGATATTGTTTATTTATTTGTTTAACCAGTCAGATGTGGTTAAATCTCACCTTGGACCTGCGCTCCTCCAGCTGGAATCACTGTTTTCAGGACTCCTTTGGACACTTCCAAAAAGACCTAGAATCGACACACCTCAGTAAATCGTCAATCATTTATTTTAACCAATAAAGAAAATGTACCATTATTCTCTAATCTATACATCAAGAAAAACAGGAAAGGACGAAAAAGTTTGGAAAAATAGATGGGCTGAAAAAATAAAGATCAATTATTTTGCGTCCTAAACGTTAACATTTCATTGCAAAGGATTTCGGGAAACCTGTCAGATAATGATCAAATCCAATGTAAACTTTTTATATCGCAAGGACTCTTTGCTCAAGGCTGGTGTGCAGAAACTGTTTCCCTGCGTTTTATTGTTGGAGCAGGGATTAGGGAAATACACCCAGCACCATTTTCTGAAAAAAGTCCACATTTTGACAAAAAAGTCAGAATTTTGAGGGAAAGTCAGAATCCCTCGACATTTCTGAAAGGAAGTCCACATTTTCAGAAAGAAGTCAGAAAATGAGAAATTTCTGTCAGAATTCTGAGATTTTGGGAAAATAGTCTGAATTTCGTGATTAAAATCGGTATTTTTAGATTTTCTGAAATAGTGTTTTCATTTTTGAAAAAAAGTAAGAATTCTGAGATTTTTACAAAAAGTCAGAATTTGAAGATAAAAGTCTACATTTTAAGTCGTAGTTTTTAG
Source organism: Trematomus bernacchii (assembly GCF_902827165.1). NCBI lineage: Eukaryota > Metazoa > Chordata > Actinopteri > Perciformes > Nototheniidae > Trematomus > Trematomus bernacchii. Next base: position 203,117 of record NW_022987827.1, on the reverse strand, counting down.
AAAGGGTCTGAATTTCTGCGATTTTCAGAATCACGTCGATTTTAAGATGCTCAGAAAAAGCCAGAATTTTGAGGAAAAAAATCTGTATTTTGAGATTTTTTTGCAAAAAATTAGAAGTCTGAGAAAAGTTCAGGTTGGGCAACAGGATTTCAGAACCAATTTGTTTTGGAATGCATTTGTTCACTTTTCATAATTTATGAATGTTACAGAAATGAAAGAAAGCCATTTCACAACACAGTGTCGAAATCAGCAGCTACACCCCCTAAAGTCAGTCCAATTGGTAAATAATGTTTGAAAGACCATGGAGATTGGGAAGTCTCTTTCATAATATTCATTACCTTGAACTTTGGATATTCAGGGGAAATAAATGTTTTCCCAGCAATATGACAACAATAAGACTTTTAGCATAAGATGAATAATTACAAAGTAATTGAATTCAAAATCCAATGAATATAGGCTTTCAAAGATTCTCAGTTTCAGGATCTGTACCCGATATTTGCAGTCCCTTTGCCCAAGAACCACACCAAAATGGCTGCTGTACAATCTGATCGTTTCTAAGAATATATAAATCAAAGTCCTTTTCATGTGACTCTAATATGACATATCTTTGCCTTCGTCATCAAACAGTATTGTTTTCTGTTTCATCCTCACTTCAAAATCACTTCAAATCTTCACTAAGTGCAAAATAATAATAACATCAATGTGTTCTAAATGTGACGTAAATTATATAAACACTCAGCAGCCAGCTTGTATTAACCGGCCAAACACTAGCCCAGGTTTCTCTGAAGAAGATCAGCTGTATCTGTGGGATCACACCAACCGTGTAGCTGCTTCTTTGTTCTGCATGCAGTGCTAGACCTGAAATCAAAATGAAATATACTTTCATAATCTCCAGTTAAATCTAGTACACACATTCACCTCTGGCTTTGTTGACTCAGTACATAATCTGTATAACGCAAATATATCAGGGCGTGATCAAACCAAACCAAACATCACAATCCAGCTTCCTGCCTCACTAGTTCCTGAACATTTTTAGGGTCTGAGACCAGAGGTCGGCGAAGACCCTATTGTAAACAACCCTGCCAAACACACACAAAACAGGGAAGACGACGGGCAAAAGGACAGAAAAAGGGGCCGAAATCATTACAGCAGGTAGCTCCCACATTACTGATATCGATAGGATTATTATTATGATTATTATTTGCCGTCTTTGAACGCACATTTGACCCCCGCAACATATATGAAAACTGACCAAATTGTTCACGCGTGTAAGAAATGGTGAAAATAGACACGTGAAATGGGTTCCAGAACTTTGTGTAAAAAATTGCGCAAGCCACGCCCACTTCTATTTTTAACGTGAACTCCCCCCACTTTCGCTTTTGCGTAATTGAATGAAACTTGCTATGTATATCTAAAGTGCGAAGACGAACCAAAAAGCCTCTTGGAGGTGTATTCAAAAACGTACAGGAAGTCGGCCATTTTGAATTTGGTGTTGAGGTACAATACTCGACTCCAAATTTTGAAAATAGCATCTTGAGACCAGGGGAATGAAAAGTTATCTAAAATCTAAACTTTTCACCACACGGCGTAGCCATGAAGTGGCGCCCATTTTCATGTTCGCTCGATGCTAGGCGATCCCTCGCCATGGAACACGGTGATGTGATAACTCCAACAGACATGCTCCGAATGCCCCCAAAAGTCACGTGATTGTAAACACTGCGGCCCTGAACAGCTCTACGCCAAATCTAAGTTTTCATCTTATGGCGTTTCCATAGCAACGCTTCCCTCGCCTTAAAACACGATGTTGTCGTAACTCAAAGGAAAATGGTTCAAACGCCACCAGATGATGGTTAATGGTCCGGCCCTCATCATGTCTATGTGCCACTTGTGAGTTTTCATTCAAAAGCTGTTGCCATGGCAACGTCTTTCTCACAATAAAACATGATGTTGATATAACTCCTATGAAAATGCTCAAATAGGCCCCAAACTTCACTTTGGGCTAACAATCCAGCCCAAAAACGTCTAAGTGTCAGTTAAAAAATGTTGTCAAATGCCACAGCCAAGGAAACACAATGCCCGCCATAAAACACGATTTTCAAATAACTCCGGTAAACATGCTCCAAACAGCCCAAAACTTCATAGGTCTGATAATGATGCAGCTCCTATAGACATTGTCCGATCGGCCAGAAACTCCCTACATTTGCTAAAGGCCTAGTCTGGAAAACGTTATGTCGTGCGGACAACAGCGAACCCGCTCATCAATGCTCGCAGCTTTAATTTTTTTATTGTATTTTGTCACGATTCACCCAACACAGCTTTCTGTTGTGTCACAATGCAGAGTAATGAAAGGACATACTGTACGGTGTAGCATACCTGGGATGAGGGTGGAGGTCATAGGTCGTACTTTGAAACCCTGGATAGGGTACTGCAGGGGAGAGTTAGAGGGAGCATACAGCCGTGTGGATAACACAGACTCAGTCCTGTTGGGGAGATAGGATGGTTAGTAGTGAGGATGAGTTAGAGTCATAAAACATAAATCAAAAAGGTGCCGTGCAAAGATGCTGGATATTTGAAACTATAATTATATGTCGATGCCCATCCCAACCTGGCTTTGTGTTGTTGGAACTCTTTATGTCGG
>NW_022987827.1:187979-195479 GCF_902827165.1 Trematomus bernacchii | reverse complement strand
AAAAGTGTAAATTCTTACCTCCGCCTAACAAAAAACCATTACTTATAGTGAAAACCACCCTTGAATGATGGGTTAGTAGACTAAAAGCTTTAGGAATCCAAAGTATAACATAATAAGTACCCTGTATCAAGATTGAGGCAAAACAAGTGAAAATTGACCTTTTTAGAGAGGTTTAGGGGAAAAAAGTGCCATTTGACCTTTTTCATGGAACCAGACTGTAAAAATCATTTTATAACATTGAATCATCACTATAGTTATTCATTCCATAAAAAAAAAAAAAAAAAAAAATTATTGTAAAATGTAACCTGAGAATTATTGTCATGGATTTGAAAACTGATGTTGTTTATTTGCTATATACTGGCTGCGAGCTCAGTGAATTCTTGCCTGCAGTGATGGGGTGTATACCCATGGAATCTGTGGAATCTCAGCTTTCAGATGATGTGTTGTTTGTGCAGAAAGTATAATTATAAATGATAATTTTTGTGAGTTATGAGCAGAAATAGCATTAGTCCGTATTTGCTAAGGGCTCATTGAAAGGCTTCTTGTGGGAATTATTATTATTATTTTTATTTTTATTTTTTTGAATAGTCAGTTAGCTGAGTTTCTTCCCGTCAGCTGGGTGTGGAACATTAATAGTTTCATAAATGACACTTCAGAGATCACACTGGTGCTAGCAGATGTAGCATTTTCGGACCCTTCGGCGGGTCCGTGGGGTTTAACAGGATAACAGACGTCCTTTCTCTCTCAAACTTGACGTTGCGTGTGTAAAATGGTAAAGATTTGGTATGATGTGAAATATATATTTTTTTTTAATATATTTTTTTGTAATCTTCTTATGTCTTTTTTAATTTTTTTTATCCTTATTTGATCATTTTGTCTTTGGATTAATTTACAAATAGATTAAAAAAAGTTGATATGATTATATGATGATGGAAATAGTGATAATAATATTAATTATAAATATAATATTATAACTATTATAATGGCTATTATCATGATTCTCTTAATTGTCAGTTTACACAAAAATAGGATGAGAAATGAAACCGTCTTATCTGAACATGGACTTGAAGGAACACACACACACACACACACACACACACACACACACACACACACACACACACACACACACACACACACACACACACACACACACACACACACACACACACCACACACACACACCACTTCAGGGGGAAATTACATTAAAGGCTTCTAATTTCTCTAATTCCCCTCCTCGACTCCTATCCTCGAGACTTAGTCCCGCCCACAGGAGATGCGAGCGGAGGAGCCGAGGAGGGGAGCCGAGGAGAGAGGAGCCAAGGAGGGGAGCCGAGGAGAGAGGAGGGGAACCGAGGAGAGAAACCGAGGAGAGAGGAGGGGAACCGAGGAGAGAAACCGAGGAGAGAGGAGGGGAAGCAGCAGGCGGTTAGAGAAATGAGAACTCCTCTCCTCTTAGCGGTCATTTTAAAGAGACGTCCATTAATGATGACAGGAGGCACAGCAGCCCTCTGTCTGATGGACAGATGTGTTCTTGACCACTTATATATTTACTTTGATTCATTCACAGTGCGGTATAATGAGACAATAACAGGCTACAGATGCAGACATTTATATAAATATATACAATTTCAGAATCAAACAAGTATGAGAGCACTAAATGGTCTTAGAAAAATATTGACTCTTTGTTTGTAGATATCTACTCAACTACAGCAGTTACTAAAATAATATCCAGGGGATGCATGCAGAGCTGTGATTGGCTGAGATAAGTCCGGCCGTGTGTCACGCCTCCACCGTTCCCGGAAATGCATCCATGGAGGACCCATCAGTGTCTCTTCGATCATAGCTCCTCCAGAGAGCCTCCTCGGTCCTCGATGTGCATTTAGAGAAATGAGATGTCCTTCAACATGGCGCGCTGAAATCCATTTCCGGGTCACTACTGGAGGACCGAGGAGTCGAGGAGGGGAAATTAGAGTATTGAGAAGCCTTCATGGACTTACATGCATTTCCTGGAGACTTATCCTAACCCTTAACCCTAACCAAGTCTTCACCCTAAAATTAATGATTCCCCTAAGGGAGGCGAGTCCCCACACGTGACTGTGTAAACAGATTTAGGTCCCCACAAGTATAGTAATGCTAGGCCACACACACACACCATGTATACATCACTTCAGGGGACATTACATTGACTTACATGCATTTCCTGGAGACTTATCCTAACCAACACATGCCTAACCCTAAAATTAATGATTCCCCTCATGGGGACCTCCATTTTGGCCCCATAAGGGAAGTCAGTCCACACACGCGACTGTGTAAACAGATGTAGGTCCCCACAAGGATAGTAATGAACACACACACACACACACACACACACACACGGTGAATTTACATTTTTATTTGAAACTAAACAGTACCAACGGGTTACACGTCAACATAGTACATGGGTTAATATATCATATATTTGTATATTATAATGAGAACAATGTTCAACAATGGTCCCTCTCTCTAAGAACGTCATTGATATCACAATTGCAATATTCATCAAAATCGTCGCAATAACTTATGGTAACATGAGAAGGGGGGTATTGTATTTTGCTTCATGCATTATTATTGACTCTGGTGACAAACAGTCATAATGTAAAAATACATGATATTCAATGTTTAAATTGGACCAAATTCACATTTAAATTCACTTTTTAAATAGGTTGTTTATAGATTAGATTGAGCTGCTCAGCAAAGTTGATATTCCTGCTCTCTGATGAGAACTTGAGGAACCTGCAGTGCTTGTGTAAGTGACTTTGCCCCACTGAGGAAATGTTGATGAGCTGATTATATGCAGCTGCGGAGTGAAAGAACTTGCACTGAGCTTAATGTGTAGGCCTGGGGGTGGGATGTGGGGAAAGTTAGGTGTAGGCCTTGGTTCCAGACGGCTGAGAGTGGGCTGGTTCAGGAGTTGGACCGGGAGTTGGATCGGGAGTTGGACCGGGAGTTGGATGTTGGATCAGGGGTGGATCAGGAGTTGGATCAGGAGTTGGATCAGGAGTTGGATCAGGAGTTGGATGTTGGATCAGGAGTTGGATGTTGGATCAGGAGTTGGATGTTGGATCAGGAGTTGGATGTTGGATCAGGAGATGGATCAGGAGTTGGATGTTGGATCAGGAGATGGATCAGGAGTTGGATGTTGGATCAGGGGTGGATCAGGAGTTGGATCAGGAGTTGGATCAGGAGTTGGATCAGGAGTTGGATCAGGAGTTGGATCAGGAGTTGGATGTTGGATCAGGAGTTGGATGTTGGATCAGGAGATGGATCAGGAGTTGGATGTTGGATCAGGAGTTGGATGTTGGATCAGGAGTGGATCAGGAGTTGGATCAGGAGTTGGATGTTGGATCAGGAGTTGGATGTTGGATCAGGAGATGGATCAGGAGTTGGATATTGGATCAGGAGTGGATCAGGAGTGGATCAGGAGTTGGCTCCGGTGCGAGGCCCTCTCATGATGTGGACCCTGGCCTCGTCGTCCAGCTCCTCCAGGACTCGCTCCTGTTTGACGGACAGGATGGTATAGCTGACTGAACAGTTGCAGGTCAAAGAAAAGCAACAGCAGCTGCATCCTTAAGAACCACAACATTCCATTATCCCGGGGAAATGGAAATGTCAAAAATATGCATAACAGTCCAGCAGATATGTGAAAGAATTGTGCGTTTGATGATAAAAACATGAACGTTGGCACACTGTTAGAGCATGCCCTAAGGAAGCTATAGGGCCATCGCATATTTGTCCAATGGCACCAATTTTGAAAATGTCCGCCTTTGGTTGTTATTTTACCAGTAGCTTGGGATCTAGACCACCTAGGGTCTTGATTCTGGTGGCTAATCCTACAGAGACACTAAATCAAATGGGATAAAATAATAATAATATAAGCGGTTAAAATAGAAATGTGCCATAAATAGAGAAAAGGCAATACAAATATTATCTTTTATGCAATTAAAGATAAGAGTTACATAAAAAATGGTTATATTTCAATATGAAGTGGTGTATAAAGATATTAGAGGTATAGTGCTGCAGTGTAATACAGTTGCATAACTAACTAAATATGGCTTAATTGGACATGTTTAACAGCCAAAGTGCTATCAGTATTGCACACTTCAGGTATTTAGATTCATATTCTCAACAATACATGATGATGATGAATAATTTGACATATATTTACTTACACCAGGGGTGTCAAACTCAAGGCCCGGGGCCAAATCCGGCCCTCGACTTCATTTTATGTGGCCCCAAAAGAGCTTGCAAAGAATATAATATGTTTATTATACGGTTACATGGCGATTTACAAAAGCACGTTGCCCATAAACTACATGTCCCACAATGCATCTCAAATATGGCTTTTTTTCTTAGAATTTTCCTTTTTTTCAAAATGTTACTTTTTGTTCAAAATGTCACCTTTTTTTGGATTGTGACTTTTTTTCCAGAATTTGGATTTTTTTTTTTTTAAAGGTCCCATGTCATGGCCATTTCCACTGATCATAATTCCATTGTTGAGGTATACTAGAATAGATTTATATTGTGCATTTTTCCAAACTCACATTGGTTTCTCAAACAGCATCTCTCCAAACTCACATTGGTTTCTCAAACAGCATCTCTCCAAACTCACATTGGTTTCTCAAACAGCATCTCTCCAAACTCACATTGGTTTCTCAAACAGCATCTCTGTAAACTACGTGTATTCACTGAATTTCACTCTCTGCCTTTAACGGCTCGTTGTAGCTCCAAAAGCTCCAGCCCCCACCCTCCCTGTGAGCACAGTGTGCTCTGATTGGTCGGGACGTTGTGAATCGCGCTGAGCTCCGTGGAGGTGTTGTTTCCTTGTTTAGGATACATAGCGAACACACAGCAAACTCACCCTGAGCACACACAAAGTCACAGCCGAAGTAAAAACAATAAGTGTGGCTTGATATTGAGTAAGAAACAGGTTGATAAACGCTGTGAGAATGGGTCTGCAGAGAGAATGGGTCTGCAGAGAGAATGGGTCTGCAGAGAGAATGGGTCTGCAGAGAGAATGGGTCCGCAGAGAGATGGGTCTGCAGAGAGAATGGGTCTGCAGAGAGAATGGGTCTGCAGAGAATGGGTCTGCAGAGAGAATGGGTCTGCATAGAGAGAATGGGTCTGCAGAGAGAATGGATCTGCAGAGAGAATGGGTCTGCAGAGAGAATGGGTCTGCAGAGAGAATGGGTCTGCAGAGAGAATGGGTCTGCAGAGAGAATGGGTCTGCAGAGAGAATGGGTCTGCAGAGAGAATGGGTCTGCAGAGAGAATGGGTCTGCAGAGAGAATGGGTCTGCAGAGAGAATTTCGCCGCGATCCCAACTGTCTGTTATCAGCCTGCAGCCAGGGAGGAGAAATCAGCAGAGCTGCTGCCTGCACACAGATGTGTGTGTGAGGAAGTCCGTGGATTGGTCAATTTGGACCAATCAGCTGGGGCAATGACGTCAAATGTCAATGACGTCAAATGTCAAATGACGTATCTCCAACGAGGCGTTTTGGGGAGGTATTTTGTGGCCCAATCCCAAACCACTCCCTCGACCCTACCCCTCCGTGGCGGAGTGAACTCCGTCTGTAGCCACACTCGCAGCTCAACGAGGCTCCCTCCTGTCAGATGGAGGGAGTAAATACAGCGGCAAGCTTTGGGACAAACTCCCTCTCTCCGGCAGAAACAGGAAATGCCGTAACTGTATGTAACAACAGGTTTCAAATCAGCATCTCCTTAGACAAAAAAGGTAAATTAAGAACTCAAATAAAACTCCAAACATCTTTAATTGTGTTACTTAATTTGTAAAGCTCTTTTAGTTTTAAAACCTGATGTTTATAAGCTTCTTAGTTTTTGCAACAGTCTGTAAATATACACAACTTATAATAAAATGGCACACATTTACCTTTTTCTAGACTAAACACAAGGTATGATCCTAAGTTAAAACATATGAGGTTATCATGAGGTTGTTAACATCGCAGTTTATCAGTGGATGTTTGCTGGAACTGTTTGTAAACAGCGTGTTTCCTGACGGACACCACACAGCGTGACTCCGGTCAGGGAGAGACCGGTCTCAAGTCAGCACCCGCTGCAGACTCGCTGTTTGAGGGCTTGATAACCCACTCCCCCTCCACACAGCCTCTCCACACTCGTTGGTTTGGAACAGCACTTGTTTGTGGCGGACCCTCCGCGGCGAACGCGCAAACGGAGGAGTAGTGTGTAGGGCGTGGTTTGGGATTGGGCTCTGTGTTCGGTTTTACTCGCTACAAGGGTGTACTTTGAGGGTTTTGACTCCTGCACAAAACACCGTTTACATGCATAAACACCTTCATAACACAAGGGGACGGGTAAGAACCGGAAAAGCATGACATGGGACCTTTAAATCATTTGTGACATTCTCACTGAAGAGACTTGCAATTATTTACCCCAGACTTCTGCTTTCAGACGTAGTTAATTATGAAGTTATTACCCTATCAGATAATAATCCAATGCAGAGGCAATAATATAATATAATACATTATTTTATATATATTATGTATTTATATATGTATATTTATATAGTTACAACCGGCCCTTTGAGTGCAACCATAATGTGAATGTGACCCGCGATGAAATTGAGTTTGACACCCCTGACTTACACGTATCTGAGGTATGATCTTTATTTTCTAAATGTAAAGCGAAAAGGTTTCCTGATAAGAGCAAAGTCGTTTTCTATCGTCTGTTGTCTTCATGATGGATTAAGAGTTAAGCATTTGGTAGTATTTTTAGGAATGTCTGCTAATAATCGGTGTCAACTAATCCCATTAAAACACCAAAAAGTGTGACAGACTGAAGTGAGGATTAAGTGGGGCGCGTTTCTTTATCTACAGGGAAAATGAATGGTCATTTAATCTGTTGATAGTATGAAATAAAGAATTGTAATCTTTCTTATCCTTTCAAATAAAACTAAGAATACCTGCTTTTTATTCGTTTGCTACGACGCATCAAGTATTATTTTAACAACTTTCAATTTCAGTTGTTTATATATTAAGGCTGTAAAATGCTAAATTATGCCATTTCAAAATCAATATTTAAATAACAGTTCAACAAAATGCCTGTTATTACATTTACACTGCATAGGCAATATGCGTTATTACATGGGCTCTGGCGCCCTCTGGTGGCAAACAGTGATCATTTAGAAAATACATGACAACTTTGGTTTAAATTGGACCAAATACACATTTAAATTCACTTAATTCAAGTTACATATACATTAGATTGAGCCGCTCAGCAAATTGAACATGTTAACATTCCTGGTGTCTGGTGATTCAAGACTTTTCTACTTTTACTTGAGGAACATTTTGAATGCAAGATTTTACTGTAACATATTATTCCTACACTCTGGTACTTCTACTCAAGTACAATAACTGAGTACTTCTACTTTTACTAAAGTATAAGATCTGAGTACTTGCACTTTTACTCAAGTACAAGATCTGAG
>NW_022987827.1:105908-187879 GCF_902827165.1 Trematomus bernacchii | reverse complement strand
CTACAGTCAGTGTTCGAATTACCCATTTGCTTTCGGGGGAGCCCTATTTATTTATTTTTGTGGCAATCATATAGGCAGACCTGAGAGATGTACATGTTTCCTGCATCAGATCAGCACTGATTGCCAATACCTTGTTTGGAAGGACATCTTTTTTCTCATCTCCGAAATCTCGATCTCTTTTTCGTGTGCCTCGCTCTTATGGTGCTTATAAATCTTTTCCCGCAGGTTCTTCTGTTGATCACTGCTGACTTTTCCCTCAATCCATTCTTGTGAAAGGTGCACTCAGGTGGATTCTTTTGCGAGAGGCAGGGAGATCAATATACTTTTTGCCTCTTTGCAAATCTCACATCCAATCTTTTTTAAAAAGCCATGGATACCTTTCATTCCACTCACTCCATCTTTTCTGTGTCCAGTTAGAAGGCAGGTCATCGTCAGGAAAGGTTCGCTAGCGCAGGTTTGCGCCGCGGCTGTGCAGCCTTGTTGAAGCCTCTTCAGGCTCTGCATCGGCAGGCCTCTCCCTCGGGGTGGAGCTGCCAAACTCGACCCTAACGCCGCTTACAGCCGGCCAAATAAAAGTAGTTCCGTTCACGTTGTCATTTTTAGACTCCTTCGCTTCTTCGCTTGTGAATCCAAAAGCTGCGACGCTTGGCTGTTTTCGTTTCGCAATCTTTTTTATTACAAAGCCAGAGTTAAAAAAAATATCAGTATGAAAATATAAAATACCACACCGGCATCGCCTGCCGTAACCATAGCAACGTAAGTAGCGTAAAGAATGCAGCGCCGCCACGTACAGATGGCAACACCCAGAAATATTCACAAATATAAAACAAATATTCAGAAACTGTAATGAACAATAACTATTATTTATTTACAGAACTGTTATTTACAGAAACTCAACATTTCTAATCTGTATGACACAAATATGCACGATTGTTTTGGGCTCCCCCTATTCATCTCAAAGTCGGCCTTCAGGGGAGCTCCCTCCCTCTTCGGGGGAGCCAAGCTCCCCCTGGCTCCCCCCCATTTCGGACAGTGCCTACAGTACACACTCACATACACAACCACACCTACACACTCACACACACACCTACACACTCACACACACACACCTACACACTCACACACACACCTACACACTCACACACACACACCTACACACTCACACACACACCTACACACTCACACACACACCTACACACTCACACACACACCTACACACTCACACACACACCTACACACTCACACACACACCTACACACTCACACACACACCTACACACACACATCAGTGCTGACGCTGTTGGTTTTCAATGAGCCACTTTTGAACACTGTGCTTGAATGAGTAGGATGAGGACTCTCATGAAATAAATAGTTTCCTCAAAGACTTCAGTGTACTGAGGCCTGGACTGAACCTCATGTGTGTTTCACTTTGAATACAAAATGAATGTAAATATGCTGTGATGTTTGTCCTGTTGTAACACTAGACTGTCTTTAGAGAAGTGAAACCAGGACAGAAGATGTTCTGTAATGGATCACGAGGTCAGAGTGCACACCCACTTTTAATCATTGTCAAAACCAGGGGCTCAAATCAACAAAGTCCATTTAAATCAGAGACAGGTTCCAATGTTATTTATTGTAAATAGTTCAATATTAAACAAAACAGGGATCTTTTACCCAAGATCGTCTATTAAATCAAAGCAACGCACAGATGCAACACTATATGATGATTTAAAATAATGCGCTTATGTGATTGGTCGAAAGTGGCAGAGGAAATCTGAAAGGCTCCCGATAATTACAAGAGAAAATCCAAATTGTTAGAAAAAGTCAGAATTGTTAAAAAAATACAGAATTATAAGAAAAAAAGTCACAATTCTCGGAAAAAGTCAGATTTGTTAGAAAAAGTCAGAATTCTAAGAAAAAAATCTGAATTGTTCAAAATGACAGAATTCTTGGAAAAAAGTCAGATTTCTAAGAAAAAGTCAGAACTCTACTGGCACCTTATCTTTGTCATACTCAAGGTGGGATGGTGAATTTGTTTATCAAATGAAATGTTTTGTGTGGCGCTGAAGTATGGCGGTATTCAAAAGTGTGTGTGTGTGTGTGTGTGTGTGTGTGTGTGTGTGTGTGTGTGTGTGTGTGTGTGTGTGTGGTGTGTGTGTGTTTGTGTGTGTGTGTTGTGTGAGTGTTGTGTGTGTGTGTGTGTGTGTGTGTGTGTGTGTGTGTTTGTGTGTGTGTGTGTGTGTGAGTGTGTGTGTGTGTGTGTGTGAATGTGTGTGTGGTGTGTGTGTGTGTGTGTGTGTGTGTGTGTGTGTGTGTGTGTGTGTGTGTGTGTGGTGTGTGTGTTTTGTGTGTGTGTGTGTGTGCGTGTGTTGTGTGTGTGTGTGTGTGTGTGTGTGTTGTGTGTGTGTGTCTGTGTGTGTGTGTGTGTGTGTGTGTGTGTGTGTGTGTGTGTGTGTGTGTTATATATTTTACTTTACCGGTTCATTTCACTCCGATAGAAACTTTCCTGAGGGAGAAAGAATATTCAAAAAGCAACCTATGAGGCTAAGCTCTGCTTTGCATGGACTTTTTCTAGACTGGAAAAGGGAGACGGTGACCTTGTGAAGGTCATGGATGTCACGGTCGCTCTGCATGTCAGCTGGGTTTTGCACACTAGTTGTGATTTGCCTACACAGAGATTCATCTGAGCTGTGATTGGTGCAGCCAGTCCGTGAATCGAGTATTTTAAATATCATCACCTGAAAACCCAGAGACTCAGCGCTGGCTTCCAATCTGTCATCATCCAAGGTGAGTGCTGGATTTGAATTGTATTACTTGTTATTCCCTGTACTTTGAACTGATGTCTTGCTTCCAGACTGCAGTGGGTTTGAGGGCAACACTACAGTTCAGTTACCAGTAAAGTCAGGTGATTAAGTGTTGGATAAAGAGCAGAGGTGGCAGAGAGACGTACTCAAAGGTTGAAATGCTCATTTAGCAATTTGAGATTTAGTTTAGTCCAAAATATATTTTACCAATTTCATTACGATAATCCAATATTATCAATAAAACCAAAGGTGGCATCCATAACATTTGCATGATTGACAAATGAATGCACTTCACTTACTGCATTATAGAATGTTCTCTAATGAATACACACTACAAAGTATACATAAATATAAATGCTGATGTGACTGCAGGTCTGTGGAAACCATGATGAGAAAACCCTCCGTCCTGCTGCTGCTGCTGTTTGCTGCCGTGTGCGGGTCTACTCTGAGACCTTACTTTAAACATTACATTGGACCGAAGACATGGAGTGAAGCACAGACCTTTTGCAGAGAAAAACACAGTGACCTGGCCACCATCAGAGCCGGAGAAGAGTTGGAGGTCAGACTTGGTGATCGCGTATGGATCGGTTTGTTCAAAGAGACTCCAGACTCCGAGTGGAAATGGTCAGAAACAGACGAGATCGCCAACTTCACCAACTGGAAAGTCGGTAAGTCTTGCTAGCACGTAACTTTAGGATATAGGATCTTAGGCTTTTAAAGAGTCCTCTCCTGCTGATGTTCAGGTGTATATCAGTATTGTAAAGCCCTAGCTAGCATGTTGATGTTTTGTTATTGTTCCTGTTCTCATTTTTGGTTTCTCTCATTTCAGTTTCAGCTTTCCTGCCCTGATTGAACTCCACCTGCTTCCCATCCCTAATTAGCCTCACCTGTGCCTCATTATCTCTCTCCCTCTGTCTACTTAGTCTGCATCCACATTCCCTTCAGTGCCAGTTCGTCTACGTTATTTCCTAGCGTTCCAGCAGTGTTTTCCTTGTGACCGATCTCCCGTGTATCGTACCTTGGCTATAAAGACCTTTTTTGCATCCTAAGCCTCTGTCTCTGAGTCGTGCTATTGAGTCCTCTACTTGTGTTCATTCAGTCGTTACAGTACGAACTGGCCAGAACCATGGACTCAGCCGACTCTGAGACTTTGCGGACCGCTATTCGATCCCAGGGGGCTCGTCTTAACCAGCAAGATGAACAACTTACCGCTGTCTGCCAGGGAGTAAGAGAATTGTGTGAGCGTCATGAGGGTTTCCAGTCCTCCATCGGCAATCAGGTTTGCCAGCTGGCTAATCAGATCCAGCAGCTGGTGACACATCTCGATCCACCACGCTCTGCTCCTTCGCTTCCTGCGTCGGATCCGGCTACAGCTCCCGGTCCTGTTCCTGCCACCGTGCCGACACCGCTGCCTTCGTTTCCTCACCTCTCCAGACCAGAGCGTTTTTCCGGAGACTCGGATAACTGTCGTGCGTTCCTGGTCCAGTGTGGGTTGCACTTCGAGCTGCAAGCATCTTCCTTCCAGTCAGAACGGGCTAAGGTAGCCTACATAATTTCCCACCTCACCGGCAGAGCGGAGGCGTGGGCTACGGCGGAGTGGGCTCGAGATTCGCCAGTCTGTAATTCCCTGAGAGGTTTTACAGAGACTTTAAGTAAAATATTTGATCACACAACTCCGGGCAGGGAGGCAGCGAGAGCTCTAATGGATTTACACCAGAGAGGGAGGCGTGTTTCCGACTACGCCGTGGAGTTCCGCACTTTGGCTGCTGACAGCGGCTGGAATGATTCATCCCTCTTCGACGCTTTTCGCCATGGGCTGTCTGGCCCCATCAAGGACCAGTTGGCTCCTCTAGAGCTTCCCTCTGACCTGGATAGTTTCATTGCTATGGCAATAAGAATTGACACTCGCCTCGTCGAGAGAGAGAGGGAGAAGTCGAGAGCTGTGTTTTCTCCGCCCGGTCAGAGAGGGCAGTCTCAGGCCAGTCCCTTTTTCCCCAAGCAGCGTTTCCAGACAACCGACTCTCCAGCGCCGCCTACTGCCCAGGAGGAACCCATGCAGTTGGGTAGAGCAAAGCTGACTCCTGAGGAGCGCCAGCGCCGCCTACGGGAGGGGAGGTGCATTTACTGCTCACAGAAGGGTCACTTTGTAGCCAGTTGCCCAGTAAAAGACCAGGCTCATCAGTAAGTAGGAGGGTTCTGGTGAGCCGAACTGTTTCTTTTTTGTCCTTCTCGTACTCTCACCTCTGCTCAGCTAATTACTCATACTCAGACTTTGTCTCATGCTGCTCTAATTGACTCCGGAGCAGATGAGAGTTTCATTGATTGGAGATTAGCCAAGAGACTTGGACTTAATTTTGTTCCCCTGTTGAGGCCTCTTGTAGCAAGGGCTCTGGATGGACGTTTATTGTGTCGAGTCACCCACCGTACTCAGCTCCTTCAACTAATCATTGCTAATGGCCACACTGAATCCCTGAGTTTTCATCTTTTTAACTCTCCTTCACACCCTCTTATTTTGGGCTACCCATGGCTGGTAAAACACAATCCCCACATGGACTGGTCCACCGGGAGAGTTTTGGATTGGCATAGGGATTGCTTGGCCACATGTTTTCCTTCTGCCCCTGCTCCTGAGAGACCTCTGCCCTCCACCCATGTGACTGTTGCCCTGACTACTGCTGTGTCTACCCCTCTCCAAGCTGCAGCGGACTCTGATTTTCCGGATCTTAGCAGGGTGCCCACCTGTTACCGGGACCTGAAAGAGGTTTTCAATAAGACTCGTGCTTCCACCCTGCCTCCCCATCGACCCTATGACTGCTCCATTGACTTGTTCCCCGGGACCTCTCCCTCTAAGGGACATCTCTACTCCCTGTCAGGCCCCGAGAGGGAGACTATGAAGAGATACATTGACTCCTCCCTTGCTGCCGGGATAATTCGGCCTTCCTCCTCTCCGGCTGGAGCAGGCTTCTTCTTCGTTGACAAGAAGGATAAGACTCTTCGTCCATGTGTCGACTACAGAGGGCTAAATGACATTACCATAAAGAACAGGTACCCCCCCTTCCTCTTATCTCTTCAGCATTTGAACTATTACAGGATGCAAAGATCTTTTCTAAACTTGATCTTCGTAATGCTTATCATTTGGTTAGGATAAGGGAGGGGGATGAATGGAAGACTGCTTTCAACACCCCTAGTGGCCATTACGAATACCTCGTAATGCCATTTGGGTTAACCAATGCTCCAGCTGTTTTCCAGGCTCTGGTTAATGATGTTCTCCGTGACATGCTCAACCAGTTTGTTTTTGTCTACCTCGACGACATTCTCATCTTTTCTCCGGATGAGACGACCCACATTCAACATGTCCGCCAGGTGTTGCAGCGTCTCTTGGATAATCTACTCTTTGTGAAGGCAGAGAAGTGTGAGTTCCACGTCTCCACCGTCTCTTTCCTGGGATTTGTCATTTCGGAGAACAGCATTCAGATGGACCCATCTAAGGTCAGTGCAGTCACGGAGTGGCCTACACCTTCCAATCAGAAACTTTTGCAACGATTTTTGGGCTTTGCCAATTTCTACAGACGTTTCATCAGAAACTATAGTTCTGTGGCTGCTCCACTGCATGCTTTAACCTCCCCCAAGGTGAAGTTCCAGTGGTCCCCCCTAGCTGAACAGACTTTCCGGAGGCTTAAGAGGAGCTTCACTTCGGCCCCTATTCTCACGCTTCCTGACCCACTTCAGCAGTTTGTGGTTGAGGTTGACGCTTCTGATGTGGGCGTTGGGGCAGTCATCTCTCAAAGGTCGAAGAGAGACAACAAGCTCCACCCCTGTGCTTTCCTGTCTCGGAAACTCTCCCCCAGCCGAGAGAAACTATGATGTGGGTAACAGGGAGCTGTTGGCCATTAAGGTGGCTTTGGAGGAGTGGCGCCATTGGCTGGAGGGAGCCGAGCACCCTTTCCTAGTCTGGACCGATCATAAGAACCTTCAGTACATCAGGTCTGCAAAGCGCCTCAACTCCAGACAAGCCAGATGGGCCCTATTCTTTACCCGATTCAACTTCACTCTGTCATACCGTCCCGGTTCTAAGAACGCTAAAGCTGATGCCCTATCCCGCCTGTTTGATTCCGATCCAGCTCCTCGCACCCCCTCGCTAATCATTCCTCCCTCTTGTGTAGTGGGGGCAGTCACATGGGACATTGAGGAGAGGGTCAGGCAGGCGAGTGCTAATGTTTTGGTTCCCGACGGTTGCCCACGGAACCGGTTGTTTGTTCCTGACCCCCTTCTCTCCCAGGTCATCCACTGGGCACATACTTCCCTCCTCCCCTGCCATCCTGGCGTTCGCCGCACCATGTTCTTCATTAAGCAGCGGTTCTGGTGGTCCTCCATGGAGAAGTCGGTCAAGGAGTACGTGGCAGCCTGTTCAGTCTGTGCCCGGAACAAGACTTCCCGCCAGCGCCCTTCTGGTCTCCTACGCCCGCTTCCAGTGCCACATCGCCCCTGGTCTGACATCTCGTTGGACTTTGTCACAGGGTTGCCACCGTCCCAAGGTAACACCACTATTTTGACAATTGTGGATAGATTTTCGAAGATGGTCCATTTTGTCCCGCTGCCTAAGTTGCCATCTGCCAGAGAGACAGCAGAGGCAGTGTTGTTCCATGTTTTCCGTCTCCATGGTTTCCCTAGGGATGTTGTGTCAGACCGGGGTCCACGGTTTACCTCACAGTTTTGGAAGGCTTTCTGCTCGCTCATCGGTGCCACAGTCAGCCTCTCTTCTGGATATCATCCGCAGTCTAACGGCCAGACGGAGCGGCTGAATCAGGAGCTTGAGACCTGTCTACGCTGCCTGGTGTCTCAGAACCCTGCCACGTGGAGCACGCATCTTATTTGGGTGGAGTACGCACACAACACTTTGCCTAGTTCTGCTACTGGTCTCTCACCTTTTCAGTGTGCCTATGGATACCAGCCGCCGCTGTTCCCCGACCTCCTGGAGAGGGAGGTCAGTGTTCCATCTGCCCATGCCCTCATTCGCCGATGTCATCGCACCTGGAGCCGGGCCCGCCAGGTGTTACTACGGAGTTCAGCCCGTTATAAGAGGATGGCCGATCGCCGACGTATCTCTGCTCCTGCCTACCAACCTGGACAAAGTGTGTGGCTCTCTACTCGAGACCTGCCCCTTCGAGTGGAGTCTCGCAAACTGGCTCCTCGTTTTGTGGGTCCCTTCCCAGTATCCAAGGTCATCAATCCTGTGGCAGTGCGGCTTCGACTACCTCGATCCTTGAGGGCCTATCCTACATTTCATGTGTCACGCATCAAACCGGTTAAAGTGAGTCCACTGGTTCCCACCTCCAGACCCCCTCCACCCCCCCGGTTTATTGATGGTGGACCTGTGTATACAGTGAAACGCCTATTGGCAGTTCGACCTAGAGGCCGGGGACGTCAGTACCTGGTTGACTGGGAGGGCTACGGTCTTGAGGAGAGGTCATGGGTCTCCACCAGTAATATTAGTAAGGACCTCATCCAAGACTTTCAACGCCAACATCCTGGACTACCTGGGACGTCAGGTGCCGTCCCTAGAGGGGGGGGTACTGTAAAGCCCTAGCTAGCATGTTGATGTTTTGTTATTGTTCCTGTTCTCATTTTTGGTTTCTCTCATTTCAGTTTCAGCTTTCCTGCCCTGATTGAACTCCACCTGCTTCCCATCCCTAATTAGCCTCACCTGTGCCTCATTATCTCTCTCCCTCTGTCTACTTAGTCTGCATCCACATTCCCTTCAGTGCCAGTTCGTCTACGTTATTTCCTAGCGTTCCAGCAGTGTTTTCCTTGTGACCGATCTCCCGTGTATCGTACCTTGGCTATAAAGACCTTTTTTGCATCCTAAGCCTCTGTCTCTGAGTCGTGCTATTGAGTCCTCTACTTGTGTTCATTCAGTCGTTACAAGTATGTAGTGTCTCTACTTTAAAGAGTCCTCTCCTGCTGATGTTCAGGTGTATATCAGTATGTAGTGTCTCTACTTTAAAGAGTCCTCTGCTGCTGATGTTCAGGTGTATATCAGTATGTAGTGTCTCTACTTTAAAGAGTCCTCTCCTGCTGATGTTCAGGTGTATATCAGTATGTAGTGTCTCTACTTTAAAGAGTCCTCTCCTGCTGATGTTCAGGTGTATATCAGTATGTAGTGTCTCTACTTTAAAGAGTCCTCTCCTGCTGATATTCAGGTGTATATCAGTATGTAGTGTCTCTACTTTAAAGAGTCCTCTCCTGCTGATGTTCAGGTGTATATCAGTATGTAGTGTCTCTACTTTAAAGAGTCCTCTCCTGCTGATGTTCAGGTGTATATCAGTATGTAGTGTCTCTACTTTAAAGAGTCCTCTCCTGCTGATGTTCAGGTGTATATCAGTATTCATTACATGGCTTAGTTGAATACTCGATTCTGATTGGCCAATTCAGAACACGTGACACGTTGTTAATCCAGAACAGACAGACCGCTGTCCAGCACTTATTGACCGTTGTTAAGGACGCTCACATCTGCAGAAAGAAGTCCGGTCGATTGAACTGTATACAGTTTGGCAGAAAAGTAAACTGCATACAGATTGCTTTTCTAACTGGGACAAGAAAACAGCGGAGAAGTAACGGGGCAGAAACCCTCCTTTTTACGCAACGGTCCAGACATAGACATCAAACGGCAAAACGTATTGAGTTGCCAGTTCCTTTGGCATTAGGGCAGGGGTATCTAGATACTTCCCAAGGTTTGACATCATGAATTGTGCTACTTTTAAAGCAAGCAACGATGTTTTCAAATCTGTAATCAAACGCTATCGAAGCAGTTCCTGCGTTGCTACGTAGTTCAAACAGTAACAACGGACTATTTTTCTTAGCGGATGCATGTTATTTTTAAATCAATAATAGCCTACTACTTTTTAAATCAATAAAAACATTTTCTAAATCAATAAAAGCATTTCAATTAATATTGGGACTCATGTCGTTACTTTGTTGAGAATGTGGCCGTGTGATAAGCGGGACAATGTGCAGCGACTTGGTCATTATGGGGAACACCCTTCATGCTGCCTGTCGGGTGTTCTTTTATAATGACCGCCTCGCTGCACATTATCCCTCACGTAGTGTCTCTACTTTAAAGAGTCCTCTCCTGATGATCTTCACCAACCTTCTCCTCACTTGTTATCAATAGTCTCTCTGAGTTAAAACAAGAAAAGTGTCTGGTTTGTTATGTGAATCATGTCAAGCACTTTTTCTACTTCTTGCAGGTCAACCAGATCGCAATGATGCGAAATGTGTTCGAATGAACAAGGATACTCACAAATGGAATGACCAGCCATGTGACAACAAGTACAGTTTCTTGTGTTACAATGAGACTCTGGTTCTGGTGAAGATGAAGAAGACGTGGGATCAGGCTTTAATGCACTGCAGGCTTCTGGAGGCTGAAAACCCAAATGAGCCAGTGGACCTCCGCTGGAACTACCGCTACGACCTGGCCTCCCTGCACACTGAGGACGACCGCGCCTACGCACGCCTGAGGGCTGGAGAGGCTTCCACTGACCAGGTGACGGAGCTTTCTACACAGAGTTTGTGTTTTAGAGAAACTCCTCCTGTGTGTTGACATTTTGCACACTGTGATTTGTTCTAAGGCTGTCAGCGTTAACACTCGTTCTTCATCTGGAAACATTAAAGAGTTTAGAAAAAGAAACACAAATTAATCCAATTATCCAGCTTCCTATAAAACTAGCATGGAATCACAGTATGAATACTACCATACAAGTATATGTGTAGTACACATTATGCAGAGGGTGATCACAGTATGAATACTACCAGACAAGTATATGTGTAGTACACATTATACAGAGGGGGATCACAGTATGAATACTACCATACAAGTATATGTGTAGTACACATCATACAGAGGGCGATCACAGTGTGAATACTACCATAAAGTATATATGTAGTACACATTATACAGAGGGCGATCACAGTATGAATACTACCATACAAGTATATATGTAGTACACATCATACAGAGGGGGATCACAGTATGAATACTACTATACGAGTATATGTGTAGTACACATTATACAGAGGGGGATCAGAGTATGAATACTACCATACAAGTATATATGTAGTACACATTATACAGAGGGGGATCACAGTATGAATACTACCATACAAGTATATATGTAGTACACATTATACAGAGGGCGATCACAGTATGAATACTACCATACAAGTATATATGTAGTACACATCATACAGAGGGGGATCACAGTATGAATACTACCATACAAGTATATGTGTAGTACACATTATACAGAGGGGGATCAGAGTATGAATACTACCATACAAGTATATATGTAGTACACATTATACAGAGGGGGATCACAGTATGAATACTACCATACAAGTATATATGTAGTACACATTATACAGAGGGCGATCACAGTATGAATACTACCATACAAGTATATGTGTAGTACACATCATACAGAGGGCGATCACAGTATGAATACTACCATACAAGTATATGTGTAGTACACATTATACAGTGGGGGATCAGAGTATGAATACTACCATACAAGTATATGTGTAGTACACATTATACAGAGGGGGATCAGAGTATGAATACTACCATACAAGTATATATGTAGTACACATTATACAGAGGGTGATCACAGTATGAATACTACCATACAAGTATATGTGTAGTACACATTATACAGAGGGGGATCACAGTATGAATACTACCATACAAGTATATGTGTAGTACACATTATACAGAGGGGGATCACAGTATGAATACTACCATACAAGTATATGTGTAGTACACATTATACAGAGGGGGATCACAGTATGAATACTACCATACAAGTATATGTGTAGTACACATTATACAGAGGGCGATCACAGCAGCTTTGTCGATGCTTTAGCTTAGTGTCGGTTAATTGTCAGAGTTC
The DNA here is from genome assembly GCF_902827165.1 of Trematomus bernacchii. Classification (NCBI taxonomy): domain Eukaryota; kingdom Metazoa; phylum Chordata; class Actinopteri; order Perciformes; family Nototheniidae; genus Trematomus; species Trematomus bernacchii. The sequence continues at coordinate 176,134 of NW_022987827.1, read as the reverse complement.
ATTCCAGTAATTCAGGAATCATGCTATAATAAACTTCCTTTATTACAACACAATGATTACATTTTAAATCCATGACACCACACATGCATGGTCCTTGTTCAATAAAGACGTGTGTACATAAATATCTCACCTCTCTGCTAAATGTGGTCAGGTGTGGACGGGCCTGCGCTTCCTGGCGGGTCAGTGGTTCTGGATGGGCGATGGAGCAGCCGTGCAGGTGAACAAGGAGATGCAATGTGACCGGACTCAGAGTTTCTGTGGCGTCCTGGTGAAGAACAGCAACAACCTCCACGAGACGGAGGACTGCAGCAAGAAGCTAAACTTCCTCTGTTACAGGAAACCTTGAAACAATCAATCTGTAGAAAAGCTCTTCTCCCTCTTCTAAGGTTCAGGTTGTATTTATGTGATTACTGTAGGCTAGCTCAACTAGGCGTGGACTGTCCTTTCTATTGTTTAATCAACTTTAATCAAGGTTTATTGATTATATATTCTTTCTCTGATATGAAGGAATTATCCTCTACAAAGGTCCACATATGTTCTTACATATTAAGGAAGTGGTCACAGGATAATACATTCAACATGTCCTTTTATTATTACATTGAGCTTTTCTTCACAGGAGGAGTTACCCCAGAGTTCGGATAGTTCATAAATGCATGTGTGCTATTTAGAAGTAAAGCATTCAGCCAGAAAACACTGGAGTTTCATTTGAATGTGGAACAATCCTTTTCATAGGTTCATTTTCAGATATATTATATGGTAAATTCCCCTGCTGTGGGACTTATAAAGGAATTCTGATTCTGTTTCTTATATATTTATACAAATAAAAGTTCTACATTGAGTTTTGTCATTATTGAATAAACTTCTAATAACTGATATCCCTGCTAGCTAGCTGAACTCCTCCTGAGTTTGATTGATTATGTACATTTAAATTGATCCTCCATGAGCATCGTTCACTTGTCCTCAGTGTTTATCAGGGAGTTGATCTGAACCATGGGGTCATTTGACAACATGGCCACCAGGGGGCGCTATGATGCTTCAGAAAACCTTCTCTCAGTGGGATGAGACTCTTTCCTGACTCGTTCAGCTTCATGGAGATCAAGCTGCAGACATGATCCACCAGCACCACGTGTTATTCACCATACCATGCAACATGAGTGTTTACAAGATTGAAGGGTTTTATTATCAGATGCACAGCAGCTACAGTGTAGTGATGGCAATGAACATCTTCAAGCTCCTCCAACAATGCAACATATTATATATGGGACAAAGCTAAAATATAAGTCCACTTCAAATACCCGAGATCCTGCAGTTATATATTTGAAGTGGACATCCTCTCTGAAGTCACTACCGTGCATTGGAAGTGGACGGCACACTCTGAAATGTACAGGACCGTATCTCAACGAAGCGTTGACACAGGGAGCCGTTACTCAGACTGTGCTATGCAGGCCATCTGAAGATTTATTGATGTGAAAATGGAGACAATTGGACCATTTCAAATATGTAGTGCTCTTGCAGAGCCTCCAAAGTACAGGGAGACGTGGGGCCCTTTGGATCACACCCACAAAGTGTGGGGGCCATGCACACACGTTGACCCCATTAACACACTTAAAGGTCCCCTATCATCCTCCTCTTCATCAATATATCACAGGTCTCAGATATATCCAGAGCCTGTCTCTGATTGGCTGAAACACCAAACAGATCATTGCAGCATTACCCATAATCCCCTCTGTTTCAGCCCTGTTTCCAAAGTGCTGATTCTCTGTCTGTTACAGTGGTAAGCCGTCAGGGCCCTCTAGGCCCTCTCTGAGGGCCTAAGATATTCTAAAAAATAATATTTGAAAACATTTTTAAAAAAAATATTGATTTAGTTATACTTGTCATTAGTTTTACCTAAATAACTTGATTTAATTGTATTTAAAATAACATTTCCAAATAAATAAATCCTTTGAATCTGCCTGTTCAGTTTCTGTTGGAATGTGAAGGGTTACATGCCGTCTCTGCGAGTTACTGTGAAGACGGGAGAGCTTGTTGGTCCCTCTGTACATTCACAGAGGGCCAGCTATAGTAACTCAACCATTGACCAATCATATCTTCCCTCTAAATGGGTGGGCTTTATTATCGCTGGCTTTATGACAAGTTCCGCCCGCTGTGAAATTTATGCAAGTGTATAAAGTGGTGCAGTGACGCGTCCTAAAACCCGGAAGTAAGCTGCGCTCGGGTTCCCTCGACAGAAAGCAATGGGATTTCTCCATAGGATTTTGGAAAATAGCTGGAAATAAGGTCTGTGGAAAACGAACCTGTTTGATAAATGCACGTTTTGTTCAGCCGGATAATATCCACATGTCTACCCTACTTTTATAATTTTCGAATCATAAATCTAATCGATAGATTTATGATCGATAGATTTATGATTAGCATAAGTTCGTTGATGATGGCTCATGTCAGTGATAGTGATGACATCGTTGCGAAATTATTAACCGAGTCATTTTCAAGATTGAGTTACAATGATAAACTGGAGTGGCAAAGGATCAGCTGCATGACCCGCCATCAAGTGCTTCATCCAAAAGGACAGGAGGATAGACTTTGTGTTGAAGTGATTTGATCATTAAAGGTAGGCCTAAGTCATTTTCAATGTGGGCCGCCGTGCCGACGCAATTCATTTGTAATTGTTACTTGGCTGTGGGTGCCCTGTCATGATAGGTGTTTATATAAATGGTGTTGTTTTGTGTGGTAGAGGGTCGCTGTCATTGATGCGTTTTGCACCCCGGGCCGCTGTTTTGATATTCTGCTGAAGTATACGCTGTGACGTAATAACTCTTCTTTATTTTCATCACTTTAGTTGAAAATAAGGAGCCCCTCCCCACGCCCCTCTGAGAGAGATTTGGTTAAAAATAACTCAATGGTGCTCTAGGAGGAGATTCAGGTGATAAGGGGGGGGGGGGGGTTACCTTGGTTGCTGATTGGCTAATGGTTACACAAGACAAAACATCGTTATGACATCATCAAGTGGCCAAAATCTGATCAGCTCATTTTCAGACAAAAAGAGAGAGAATCTTTGTTCCTGAAACTTTCAGAGCCTCTTTACACAGAGGACACATGTTGATGTAGAAGAGACATGAAGAAGAGGGGACACATGTTGATGTAGAAGAGACATGAAGAAGAGGGGACACATGTTGATGTAGAAAATACATGAAGAAGAGGGGACACATGTTGATGTAGAAGAGACATGAAGAAGAGGGGACACATGTTGATGTAGAAGAGACATGAAGAAGAGGGGACACATGTTGATGAAGAAGAGACATGAAGAAGAGGGGACACATGTTGAAGTAGAAAAGACATGAAGAAGAGGGGACACATGTTGATGTAGAAAATACATGAAGAAGAGGGGACACATGTTGATGTAGAAGAGACATGAAGAAGAGGGGACACATGTTGATGTAGAAGAGACATGAAGAAGAGGGGACACATGTTGAAGTAGAAGAGACATGAAGAAGAGGGGACACATGTTGATGTAGAGAGACAATGAAGAAGAGGGGACACATGTTGATGTAGAAGAGACATGAAGAAGAGGGGACACATGTTGATGTAGAAGAGACATGAAGAAGAGGGGGACATATGTTGAAGTAGAAAAGACATGAAAGAGGGGACACATGTTGATGTAGAAAAGACATGAATAAGTAGGGGACACATGTTGATGTAGAAGAGACATGAAGAAGAGGGGACACATGTTGATGTAGAAGAGACATGAAGAAGAGGGGACACCATGTTGATGTAGATAGAGACATGAAGAAGAGGGGACACATGTTGGGTAGAAGAGACATGAAGAAGAGGGGACACATGGTGACTGTAAGAAAAGACATGAAGAAGAGGGGACACATGTGATGTAGAAGAGACATGAAGAAGAGGGGACCATGTTGATGTAGAAGAGACATGAAGAAGAGGGGACACATGTTGATGTAGAAGAGACATGAAGAAGAGGGGACACATGTTTGATGAGTAGAAATAGACATGAAGGAAGAGGGGACACATGTTGATGTAGAAGAGACTGAAGAAGAGGGGACACATGTTGATGTAGAAGAGACATGAAGAAGAGGGGACACATGTTGATGTAGAAGAGACATGAAGAAGAGGGACACATGTTGATGTAGAAGAGACATGAAGAAGAGGGGACACATGTTGAGTAAGAAGAGACATGAAGAAGAGGGGACACATGTTGATGTAGAGAAGACATGAAGAAGAAGGGGGACACATGTTGATGTAGAAGAGCACATTGGAAGAAGAGGGGACACATGTTGATGTAGAAGAGACCTGAAGAAGAGGGGCCACATGTTGATGTAGAAGAGACATGGAAGAATGAGGGGACACATGTTGATGTAGAAGGAGACATGAAGAAGAGGGGACACATGTTGATGTAGAAGAGACATGAAACGAAGAGGGACACATGTTGATGTAGAAGAGACATGAAAGAAGAAGGGACACATGTTGCTGTAGAAAAGACATGAAGAAGAGGGGACACATGTTGATGAAGAAGAGACATGAAGAAGAGGGGACACATGTTGATGAAGAAGAGACATGAAGAAGAGGGGACACTGTTGATGTAGAAGAGACATGAAGAAGAGGGGACACATGTTGATGTAGAAGAGACATGAAGAAGAAGGGACACATGTTGATGTAGAAGAGACATGAAGAAGAAGGGACACATGTTGATGTAGAAGAGACATGAAGAAGAGGGGACACATGTTGATGTAGAAAAGACATGAAAGAAGAGGGGACACATGTTGATGTAGAAGAGACATGAAGAAGAGGGGACACATGTTGATGTAGAAGAGACATGAAGAAGAGGGGACACATGTTGATGTAGAAGAGACATGAAGAAGAGGGGACACATGTTGATGTAGAAGAGACATGAAGAAGAGGGGACATATGTTGAAGTAGAAAAGACATGAAGAAGAGGGGACACATGTTGATGTAGAAGAGACATGAAGAAGAGGGGACACATGTTGAAGTAGAAAAGACATGAAGAAGAGGGGACACATGTTGATGTAGAAAATACATGAAGAAGAGGGGACACATGTTGATGTAGAAGAGACATGAAGAAGAGGGGACACCATGTTGATGTAGAAGAGACATGAAGAAGAGGGGACATAGTTGAAAGTAGAAGAGACAAGAAGAAGAGGGGACACATGTTGATGTAGAAGAGACATGAAAGAAGAGGGGACATATGTTGAAGTAGAAAAGACATGAAGAAGAGGGGACACATGTTGATGTAGAAAAGACATGAAGAAGAGGGGACACATGTTGATGTAGAAGAGACATGAAGAAGAGGGGACATATGTTGATGAAGAAGAGACATGAAGAAGAGGGGACACATGTTGATGTAGAAGAGACATGAAGAAGAGGGGACACATGTTGATGTAGAAGAGACATGAAGAAGAGGGGAACCCATGTTGATTGAAGAAGAGACGATGAAGAGAGGGGGACACATGTTGAAGTAGAAAAGACATGAAGAAGAGGGGACACATTTTGATGTAGAAGAGACATGAATAAGAGGGGACACATGTTGATGTAGTAGAAGAGACATGAAGAAGAGGGGACACATGTTGATGTAGAAGAGACATGAAGAAGAGGGGGACAGTATGTTAATGTAGAAGAGACATGAAGAAAGAGGGGACACATGTTTGATGTAGAAGAGACATGAAGAAGAAGAGGGGACATATGTTAATTTAGAGAGACATGAAGAAAGGGGACACATGTTAATGTAGAAGAGGACATGAAGAAGAGGGGACACATGTTGATGTAGAAGAGACATGAAGAAGAGGGGACACATGTTGATGTAGAAGAGACATGAAGAAGAGGGGACACATGTTGATGTAGAAAATACATGAAGAAGAGGGGACACATGTTGATGTAGAAGAGACATGAAGAAGAGGGGACACATGTTGATGTAGAAGAGACATGAAGAAGAAGGGACACATGTTGATGTAGAAAAGACATGAAGAAGAGGGGAAACATGTTGATGTAGAAGAGACATGAAGAAGAGGGGACAACATGTTGATGTAGAAGAGACATGAAGAAGAGGGGACACATGTTGATGTAGAAGAGACATGAAGAAGAGGGGACACATGTTGATGTAGAAAATACATGAAGAAGAGGGGACACATGTTGATGTAGAAGAGACATGAAGAAGAGGGGACACATGTTGATGTAGAAGAGACATGAAGAAGAAGGGACACAATGTTGATGTAGAAAAGACATGAAGAAGAGGGGAACATGTTGATGTAGAAGAGACATGAAGAAGAGGGGACACATGTTGATGTAGAAGAGACATGAAGAAGAGGGGACACATGTTGATGTAGAAGAGACATGAAGAAGAGGGGACATATGTTGAAGTAGAAAAGACATGAAGAAGAGGGGACACATGTTGATGTAGAAAAGACATGAAGAAGAGGGGACACATGTTGATGTAGAAGAGACATGAAGAAGAGGGGACACATGTTGATGAAGAAGAGACATGAAGAAGAGGGGACACATGTTGAAGTAGAAAAGACATGAAGAAGAGGGGACACATGTTGATGTAGAAAATACATGAAGAAGAGGGGACACATGTTTGATGTAGAAGAGACATGAAGAAGAGGGGACACATGTTGATGTAGAAAAGACATGAAGAAGAGGGGAAACATGTTGATGTAGAAGAGACATGAAGAAGAGGGGACACATGTTGAAGTAGAAGAGACATGAAGAAGAGGGGACACATGTTGATGTAGAAGAGACATGAAGAAGAGGGGACACATGTTGATGTAGAAGAGACATGAAGAGAAGAGGGGACACATGTTGATGTAGAAGAGACATGAAGAAGAGGGGACATATGTTGAAGTAGAAAAGACATGAAGAAGAGGGACACATGTTGATGTAGAAAAGACATGAAGAAGAGGGGACACATGTTTGATGTAGAAGAGACATGAAGAAGAGGGGACACATGTTGATGTAGAAGAGACATGAAGAAGAGGGGACACATGTTGATGAAGAAGAGACATGAAGAAGAGGGGACACATGTTGATGTAGAAGAGACATGAAGAAGAGGGGACACATGTTGATGTAGAAGAGACATGAAGAAGAGGGGACACATGTTGATGAAGAAGAGACATGAAGAAGAGGGGACACATGTTGAAGTAGAAAAGACATGAAGAAGAGGGGACACATTTTGATGTAGAAGAGACATGAAGAAGAGGGGACACATGTTGATGTAGAAGAGACATGAAGAAGAGGGGACACATGTTGAAGTAGAAAGACATGAAGAAGAGGGGACACATGTTGATGTAGAAAAGACATGAAGAAGAGGGGACACATGTTGATGTAGAAGAGACATGAAGAGAGGGGACACATGTTGATGTAGAAGAGACATGAAGAAGAGGGGACACATGTTGATGTAGAAGAGACATGAAGAAGAGGGGACACATGTTGATGTAGAAGAGACATGAAGAAGAGGGGACACATGTTGATGTAGAAGAGACATGAAGAAGAAGGGACACATGTTGATGTAGAAGAGACATGAAGAAGAAGGGACACATGTTGATGTAGAAAAGACATGAAGAAGAGGGGACACATGTTGATGAAGAAGAGACATGAAGAAGAGGGGACACATGTTGATGAAGAAGAGACATGAAGAAGAGGGGACACATGTTGATGTAGAAGAGACATGAAGAAGAGGGGACACATGTTGATGTAGAAGAGACATGAAGAAGAAGGGACACATGTTGATGTAGAAGAGACATGAAGAAGAAGGGACACATGTTGATGTAGAAGAGACATGAAGAAGAGGGGACACATGTTGATGTAGAAAAGACATGAAGAAGAGGGGACACATGTTGATGTAGAAGAGACATGAAGAAGAGGGGACACATGTTGATTGTAGAAGAGACATGAAGAAGAGGGGACACATGTTGATGTAGAAGAGACATGAAGAAGAGGGGACACATGTTGATGTAGAAGAGACATGAAGAAGAGGGGACATATGTTGAAGTAGAAAAGACATGAAGAAGAGGGGACACATGTTGATGTAGAAGAGACATGAAGAAGAGGGGACACATGTTGAAGTAGAAAAGACATGAAGAAGAGGGGACACATGTTGATGTAGAAGAGACATGAAGAAGAGGGGACATATGTTAATGTAGAAGAGACATGAAGAAGAGGGGACACATGTTGATGTAGAAGAGACATGAAGAAGAGGGGACACATGTTAATGTAGAAGAGACATGAAGAAGAGGGGACATATGTTAATGTAGAAGAGACATGAAGAAGAGGGGACACATGTTAATGTAGAAGAGACATGAAGAAGAGGGGACACATGTTGATGTAGAAGAGACATGAAGAAGAGGGGACCACATGTTTGATGTAGAAGAAGACATGAAGAAGAGGGGACACATGTTGAAGTACAAGAGACATGAAGAAGAGGGGACACATGTTGATGTAGAAGAGACATGAAGAAGAGGGGACACATGTTGATGTAGAAGAGACATGAAGAAGAGGGGACACATGTTGATGTAGAAGAGACATGAAGAAGAGGGGACACATGTTGATGTAGAAGAGACATGAAGAAGAGGGGACATATGTTGAAGTAGAAAAGACATGAAGAAGAGGGGACACATGTTGATGTAGAAAAGACATGAAGAAGAGGGGACACATGTTGATGTAGAAGAGACATGAAGAAGAGGGGGACACATGTTGATGAAGAAGAGACATGAAGAAGAGGGGACACATGTTGATGTAGAAGAGACATGAAGAAGAGGGGACACATGTTGATTGTAGAAGAAGAGACATGAAGAAGAGGGGACACATGTTGATGACAGAAGAGGACATGAAGTAAGAGGGGACACATGTTGAAGTAGAAAAGACATGAAGAAGAGGGGACACATTTTGATGTAGAAGAGACATGAAGAAGAGGGGACACATGTTGATGTAGAAGAGACATGAAGAAGAGGGGACACATGTTGAAGTAGAAAAGACATGAAGAAGAGGGGACACATGTTGATGTAGAAAAGACATGAAGAAGGAGGGGACACATGTTGATGTAGAAGAGACATGAAGAAGAGGGGACACATGTTGATGTAGAAGAGACATGAAGAAGAGGGGACACATGTTGATGTAGAAGAGACATGAAGAAGAGGGGACACATGTTGATGTAGAAGAGACATGAAGAAGAGGGGGGGACACATGTTGATGTAGAAGAGACAATGAAGAAGAGGGGGACACATGTTGATGTAGAAGAGACATGAAGAAGAGGGGACACATGTTGGAATGTAGAAAGAGACATGAAGAGAGGGGACACATGTTGAAGTAGAAAAAGACATGAAGAAGGAGGGGACACATGTTGATGTAGAAGAGACATGAAGAAGAGGGGACACATGTTGATGTAGAAGAGATATGAAGAAGTGGGGACACATGTTGATGTAGAAAAGACATGAAGAAGAGGGGACACATGTTTGATGTAGAAGAAGAACATGAAGAAGAGGGGGGACACATGTTGATGTAGAAAGACATGAAGAAGAGGGGACAACATGTTGATGTAGAAGAGACATGAAGAAGAGGGAACACATGTTGATGAAGAAGAGACATGAAGAAGGAGGGGACACATGTTGAAGTAGAAAGACATGAAGAAGAGGGGACACATGTTGATGTAGAAGAGACATGAAGAAGAGGGGACACATGTTGATGTAGAAGAGACATGAAGAAGAGGGGACACATGTTGATGTAGAAGAGACATGAAGAAGAGGGGACACATGTTGATGTAGAAGAGACATGAAGAAGAGGGGACACATGTTGAATGTAGAAGAGACTATGAAGAAGAGGGGACACATGTTGAATGTAGAAGAAAGACATGAAGAAGGGGGGACACATGTTGAAGTAGAAAAGACATGAAGAAGAGGGGGACACATGTTGAAGTAGAAAAGACATGAAGAAGAGGGGACACATGTTGATGTAGAAAAGACATGAAGAAGAGGGGACACATGTTGAATAGAAAGACATGAAGAAGAGGGGACACATGTTTGAAGTAGAAAAGACAATGAAGAAGAGGGGACACATGTTGAAGTAGAAAAGACATGAAGAAGAGGGGACACATGTTGAAGTAGTAGAAAAGACATGAAGAAGAGGGGACACATGTTGATTGTAGAAAAGACATGAAGAAGAGGGGAAACATGTTGATGTAGAAGAGACATGAAGAAGAGGGGACACATGTTGAAGTAGAAGAGACATGAAGAAGAGGGGACACATGTTGATGTAGAAGAGACATGAAGAAGAGGGGACACATGTTGATGTAGAAGAGACATGAAGAAGAGGGGACACATGTTGATGTAGAAGAGACATGAAGAAGATGGGACATATGTTGAAGTAGAAAAGACATGAAGAAGAGGGGACACATGTTGATGTAGAAAAGACATGAAGAAGAGGGGACACATGTTGATGTAGAAGAGACATGAAGAAGAGGGGACACATGTTGATGAAGAAGAGACATGAAGAAGAGGGGACACATGTTGAAGTAGAAAAGACATGAAGAAGAGGGGACACATGTTGATGTAGAAGAGACATGAAGAAGAGGGGACACATGTTGAAGTAGAAAAGACATGAAGAAGAGGGGACACATGTTGAAGTAGAAAACACATGAAGAAGAGGGGACACATGTTTAAGTAGAAAAGACATGAAGAAGAGGGGACACATGTTGATGTAGAAGAGACATGAAGAAGAGGGGACACATGTTGAAGTAGAAAAGACATGAAGAAGAGGGGACACATGTTGAAGTAGAAAAGACATGAAGAAGAGGGGACACATGTTGAAGTAGAAAAGACATGAAGAAGAGGGGACACATGTTGATGTAGAAAATACATGAAGAAGAGGGGACACATGTTGATGTAGAAGAGACATGAAGAAGAGGGGATACATGTTGATGTAGAAGAGACATGAAGAAGAGGGGACACATGTTGAAGTAGAAAAGACATGAAGAAGAGGGGACACATGTTGAAGTAGAAAACACATGAAGAAGAGGGGACACATGTTTAAGTAGAAAAGACATGAAGAAGAGGGGACACATGTTGATGTAGAAGAGACATGAAGAAGAGGGGACACATGTTGAAGTAGAAAAGACATGAAGAAGAGGGGACACATGTTGAAGTAGAAAAGACATGAAGAAGAGGGGACACATGTTGAAGTAGAAAGACATGAAGAAGAGGGGACACATGTTGATGTAGAAGAGACATGAAGAAGAGGGGATACATGTTGATGTAGAAGAGACATGAAGAAGAGGGGACACATGTTGATGTAGAAGAGACATGAAGAAGAGGGGACACATGTTGAAGTAGAAAAGACATGAAGAAGAGGGGACACATGTTGATGTAGAAGAGACATGAAGAAGAGGGGACACATGTTGATGTAGAAGAGACATGAAGAAGAGGGGACACATGTTGATGAAGAAGAGACATGAAGAAGAGGGGACACATGTTGAAGTAGAAAAGACATGAAGAATAGGGGACACATGTTGAAGTAGAAAATACATTAAGAAGAGGGGACACATGTTGATGTAGAAGAGACATGAAGAAGAGGGGACACATGTTGATGTAGAAGAGACATGAAGAAGAGGGGACACATGTTGATGTAGAAGAGACATGAAGAAGAGGGGACACATGTTGATGTAGAAGAGACATGAAGATGAGGGGACACATGTTGATGTAGAAAAGACATGAAGAAGAGGGGACACATGTTGATGTAGAAGAGACATGAAGAAGAGGGGACACATGTTGATGTAGAAGAGACATGAAGAAGAGGGGACACATGTTGATGAAGAAGAGACATGAAGAAGAGGGGACACATGTTGATGTAGAAGAGACATGAAGAAGAGGGGACACATGTTGATGTAGAAGAGACATGAAGAAGAGGGGACACATGTTGATGTAGAAGAGACATGAAGAAGAGGGCACACATGTTGAAGTAGAAAAGACATGAAGAAGAGGGGACACATGTTGAAGTAGAAAAGACATGAAGAAGAGGGGACACATGTTGATGTAGAAGAGACATGAAGAAGAGGGGACACATGTTGATGTAGAAGAGACATGAAGAAGAGGGGACACATGTTGATGTAGAAGAGACATGAAGAAGAGGGGACACATGTTGAAGTAGAAAATACATGAAGAAGAGGGGACACATGTTGATGTAGAAGAGACATGAAGAAGAGGGGACACATGTTGATGTAGAAGAGACATGAAGAAGAGGGGACACATGTTGAAGTAGAAAATACATGAAGAAGAGGGGACACATGTTGATGTAGAAGAGACATGAAGAAGAGGGGACACATGTTGATGTAGAAGAGACATGAAGAAGAGGGGACACATGTTGAAGTAGAAAATACATGAAGAAGAGGGGACACATGTTGATGTAGAAGAGACATGAAGAAGAGGGGACACATGTTGAAGTAGAAAATACATGAAGAAGAGGGGACACATGTTGATGGAGAAAAGACATGAAGAAGAGGGGACACATGTTGATGTAGAAGAGACATGAAGAAGAGGGGACACATGTTGATGTAGAAGAGACATGAAGAAGAGGGGACACATGTTGATGAAGAAGAGGGGACACATGTTGATGTAGAAGAGACATGAAGAAGAGGGGACACATGTTGAAGTAGAAAAGACATGAAGAAGAGGGGACACATGTTGATGTAGAAGAGACATGAAGAAGAGGGGACACATGTTGATGTAGAAGAGACATGAAGAAGAGGGGACACATGTTGATGAAGAAGAGGGGACACATGTTGATGTAGAAAAGACATGAAGAAGAGGGGACACATGTTGATGTAGAAAATACATGAAGAAGAGGGGACACATGTTGAAGTAGAAAAGACATGAAGAAGAGGGGACACATGTTGATGTAGAAAATACATGAAGAAGAGGGGACACATGTTGATGTAGAAGAGACATGAAGAAGAGGGGACACATGTTGATGTAGAAGAGACATGAAGAAGAGGGGACACATGTTAAAGTAGAAAATACATGAAGAAGAGGGGACACATGTTGATGGAGAAAAGACATGAAGAAGAGGGGACACATGTTGATGTAGAAGAGACATGAAGAAGAGGGGACACATGTTGATGTAGAAGAGACATGAAGAAGAGGGGACACATGTTGATGAAGAAGAGGGGACACATGTTGATGTAGAAGAGACATGAAGAAGAGGGGACACATGTTTGAAGTAGAAAAGACATGAAGAAGAGGGGACACATGTTGATGTAGAAGAGACATGAAGAAGAGGGGACACATGTTGATGTAGAAGAGACATGAAGAAGAGGGGACACATGTTGATGAAGAAGAGGGGACACATGTTGATGTAGAAGAGACATGAAGAAGAGGGGGACACATGTTGAAGTAGAAAAGACATGAAGAAGAGGGGACACATGTTGATGTAGAAGAGACATGAAGAAGAGGGGACACATGTTGATGTAGAAGAGACATGAAGAAGAGGGGACACATGTTGATGAAGAAGAGACATGAAGAAGAGGGGACACATGTTGATGTAGAAGAGACATGAAGAAGAGGGGACACATGTTGAAGTAGAAGAGACATGAAGAAGAGGGGACACATGTTGATGAAGAAGAGACATGAAGAAGAGGGGACACATGTTGAAGTAGAAAAGACATGAAGAAGAGGGGACACATGTTGATGTAGAAGAGACATGAAGAAGAGGGGACACATGTCGATGTAGAAGAGACATGAAGAAGAGGGGACACATGTTGAAGTAGAAAAGACATGAAGAAGAGGGGACACATGTTGAAGTAGAAAAGACATGAAGAAGAGGGGACACATGTTGATGTAGAAGAGACATGAAGAAGAGGGGACACATGTTGATGAAGAAGAGACATGAAGAAGAGGGGACACGTGTTGATGTAGAAGAGACATGAAGAAGAGGGGACACATGTTGAAGTAGAAAAGACATGAAGAAGAGGATTGTTCACAATAGGTGACCTTTAAACTCAAACTATATGCTGCTTCTAATAAACATATAAAGAAACACGTGAGATGTCGGAATAAAATACATAACTTCACCAATTCAGGTATTTGAATTGTGTACAGGGCCATATCTCCACAATGCAACGGGCCAGGAAGATGATATCTGGACTGTTTCATGCATCCTACCCAAAGATTGAGTGGCTTAATTTTGGAGATGATTGGACAACCTTTGGTGTTTGGACACTTGTAGGACTTAAGGAACGTCTGTTGTGTTAATAACCTTTTTTTTTAAATAAATTATTGATCGGTCAAGTTCGATGTTGTCAATATCTTTCTTACTTCAACAAAGCTCCCTTTTGTTGTTGTTTACCATTTTAGATGGTAAATAGGAACAACTTAAACACCGGCAGTACAAGCTTAGCTTAGCTGAGAAAGTGCTGTCGGATTCTTCATATTTACAGTACACTAGACACAGCTTAGTGCGTTGCTGCCTCGTGTGGTGCAGAAAACACATTGTTAGTTTTTCTCACTGGGAGCAATGGCCCAGGTCCAAAACGACACTTACACACTCCCTCTTTATTATTTTTAGATAACAGATTTATGAGAAAACTGTCAACATTTGGAGGAAAAAACATAAATAATAAATTCCATTAAATAAATAGTTTCCTCAAAGGCTTCTCCTCAGTCTACTGAGGCCTGGACTGAAACTCATTTGTGTTTCACTTTGAATACAAAATGGATGAATGTAAATATGCTGTGGTGTTTGTTGTAACACTAGACCAGGCATCCTCAAAGTCCGGACTCCGGTCCGGATCCGGACCGAACCACAACTGTCTCTGGACTCTGAGCAAATTCTACTTTTCATATGTATTATCTGTATTATCTGTATTATCTGTATTATCTGTGTTATCTGTATTATCTGTGTTATCTGTATTATCTGTATTATATGTATTATCTGTATTATCTGTGTTATCTGTATTATCTGTATTATATGTATTATCTGTATTATCTGTGTTATCTGTATTATCTGTATTATATGTATTATCTGTATTATCTGTGTTATCTGCGAGACATCGCCACAATGGAACGAGTCAAAATTCTCCGCTATGTCCACTGCAAACAGCGCTCTGCATGTCCGACTGTTCCACTGTCTGTGTGTGTCTGTCAACGCATTGGTCCAATCACATTCAGCATCCCGTCAGCGTTTTTTTCCCCCACCAACAGTCTGCGAATCAGAGGCACAGTAGGGCGGGTCTTCGCGGAATGCGGGTGGGAAAAATGTGTGTGTGTTTAAAAAAAAAAGTCAGAGCGAGAGTTAACAGCTCATCTAGTTGCATCTGTACTGTAGCTAGTAGCCTAGTTTCACCTACCGGGGTGGCATGGGGTGGCAACTGCCACCCTAAAAATAGGCCTTGCCACCCCAGCTGCCACCCCAGTTGGCAGCTTTGTTTTGAAAGAAAAGTTGTGGCTCATCTGACATTTATGAGAGAAAGTCTCTAATGTCCGAGTGCAAGTGAATGCAGCACAAGACGCACGTCTTGTAACCCTTCCCCCGGCTCTGGCGCGAGCGTGGAAATATGATTGGCGGCGATTTCATTTGAACGGGACGGCGCAAAACGAGAAGCATTCGGACCCAAGTACTGAAGGAATGAGGTGCGGTCTACAATGACAGAGAAGAGACTGTCAAGTGTGGCTGCACTCAGCATTGAATCAAAACGCACTAAAGCTGTTGATCTTAATAAGTTTGTGAGGCGTTTTGCTGAACAAGATGGTAATCGCCGCATTCAGCTGTTATAGACATGCCAACTTGATGCTCTGCTCACGGATGATCATAACAAACTGTTAAGATGATGACCTTACGTGTGTAAATATATTTTTTTCTCAAAAAACAGTTTTAAGTCCTGAGAAAGTCAAATAAGACGGTGTGTAAAACTACACTGCCCAGCCAAAAGAAAGTAACCACTTTGATTGAACTAGGCCAGTAGGTAAGGACTCTCCACTGGATAATAACTGAAGTATAAAAGAATGCATGACTGAAGTGATGGAGACCATGTTTGAAGGCAAACAAAAAGAGGAAATAACAGGTCAAATCAAGCAAATCCCCCTCTCAGATTCCACAGCAACCAGAAGAACATAACTACTGGCTGGTGATTTGATGAATCAGCTTTGTGATGGAATACAAAATGCACAGTGCATTTCCTTAGCTGTGGATGAGTCCACTGACACCACTGACAATGCTCAGTTGCTGGTGCTTGTGAGTTTTTATGATGAGGCAAAGGGGGAGTTTGTTGAAGATGTGTTGGGCCTGACGAACCTCAGTGGACACACAAGGGGGCAAGACATTTATAAAGCAATAATGGGAATGCTGAATGAAAGAGGGTGCAGCTGCCTTTATTCATAACTGTGCAGCTCTTCTGTAAGGCTGGCGTCACACTGTCCTGAAATTGACACCAGATGGACACACGAATATGGAATTGTGAATTTCGCACGAAGATGGCCCCGAACTTGGTCAACAGCCAAGCAACAGCCGAAGCAAGTACGATGCCTACAGAAGGCCACACGATGGCACCCGAACCACACACGAAGATGTGAATTTTTATAGTCGTAGACTTTACTGATGGTTTAGAATGTATCCAGACTCAACGTAAGAGCTTGTGCCTTTTCGGGGGGGGGCTAACATTTAAACATACACTTTATTCTTTACTTTCTCTGTCTTTATATGTAGAAGATATGACTTTTCTCCGTCATGTTGTTTCCATAGCAACAACAACCTCCTGTCAACAGCTTAAACTCGCCTTCAAAATAAAAGCATCTAAAAAAAACAGGAAGTTAACCTAAATTAATTTAAGACATACAACTGCAACGAAAGTAACAAAACAATGTAATATCCTTTTCAGTTTCACAGAACACAAATTGGGTTATTTACATAATATGTTTACATGATTTTGTTGCGCAATAAAACAACCAGAGAAGTGATCTGCAAGGAAACATCGCACACCGTGTCCTCATGCTCCTGTTTCACCTGCTTCATACAGGTGTCATCACTGATAATGATTTCGATAGAGCAGGTCACAAATAGCAAGAAATGACAAAGTGAAATAAGACCATGTGTACCTGTAAGAGGAGGTGCTGGGCCTGTAAGACTTGCTCATCATGTTCTCTGAGGTGCATCAAAAGAAGCAATGCTGCTGCCTTCTTTTTCCTGGTCATCATCAAAGTGTGCCATTCTGCAGGAACTGAATTGTGATTGAAGCTTTGGGAGTTACACACGCCTCTGCTCTGTAGAGTTGCTCAGGACTGACTGAGGGAGATGCTCTGAGGTTGGCCTTTTATATGTCCACGTTACCATGACACATGGGAAACGCTTGAGCTACTCAAATGTGGCTGTCTTCGCCGACACCGTGGTCCCATCTCGATGTCATCGTACGTATAATACGATGGCTACACGACGGCATTGCGAGGGCTTCACGTAGTCGTGTTGCCTTCCTAAGACAATCGGGCAGCTTCTTGTTTCCTTCGTATTGTCTTCATGAGGCGAAAAATGGCCGATGGTACCGATGATCACACGAAGTAAAGACGAAGATGACACGATTTGACGAGATGCCCTCACGATGGCCTTACGAAGGGCAAAATGGACACACGAATTCAACACGAAAATGAACCTTCGCAAGTCTTTCGGCACCGCTCACGAAGTTGCTGCCGGAGCCTGAGAAACTCCACCGGCGGTGTTGAGACCTGGCTCAAAAGGCCACAACAAAGAGGAGACACAACATGTTCACGGGTAGAAAAAGATAGTAGTTCAAATTAACCAAATTAATCAAGTGCAAAACTAACAAAAGGCATGAGGTGTGAATATCAGTGGTATCAGTCGTGTAAATGCAGGGTGAGGATTGTATGGACATGTATGTGTGAGAGTGTTGAAGTGCACAAAGTGAAGCAACTAAGAGAACTCATAACATACTCAACAAAACCAGGTGCCTGCAGGGAGGAGCAGAGAGAGACAGAGAGGAGCAGAGAGGCTTTAAATAGCTCCAGGGCACCAGACCCAGGTGTCCTGGATCACTGCAATCAGTGCAGCCCCTCTCCACTGATGATCCCACAGGGGCATCACAGGCGGTCATACGATGGCTTAAGATTCCCTCACGAATGGCCCGATGTTGTTACGATCAGAGCCGAATTTGAACATTTCCTTTATCGTGTGTCCATCTGGTGTCAATTTCGGGACAGTGTGACGCGGGCTTAACGGATCACGTGGTGAGAGTGCACACCCACTTTTAATCATAGTCAAAACGGCTCCCGATAATTACAAGAGTAAATCGGAGTTGTGGAAAAAGTCAGAATTCTAAGAAAGAAAGTCAGAATTCTTAGAAAAAGTCATAATTAAGGGGAAAAAGTCAGAATTATGAGAAAAAACGTCAGAATTATTAAAGAAAATACAGATTTATTGGAAAAAGTCAAAATTGTTAAAAAAATACAGAATACTTGGAAAAATTCAGAACTCTATGAAAAAGTCCGAATTTTAAGAAAAAGTCAGAATTATAAGAAAAAAATACAGAATTCTGTAAAAAAGTCATAATTAATGGGAAAAAGTCAGAATTATGAGAAAAAAAGTCAGAATTATGAGAAAAAAAAGTCAGAATTATTAAAAAAATACAGAATTATTGGAAAAATTCAAAATTGTTAAAAAATACAGAATACTTGGAAAAATTCAGAATTTTAAGAAAAAGGCAGAATTATAAGAAAAAAATCAGAATTGTTAGAAAAAGTCAGAAAAAGTCAGATTTCTAAGAAAAAGTCGGAATTATTGGAAAAAAAGTCAGAATTGTTAGAAAAAGTCAGAATAATGAGAAAAAAAATCTGAATTTTGAGGAAAAAGTCAAAATTGTTAAAAAATACAGAATACTTTAAGAGAAAGTCATAATTTTAAGAAAACGACAGAATTTTAGGAAAAATGTCAGAATTATACTGGCAGCATATCTTTGTCATACTCAAGGTGGGATGGTGAATTTGTTTATCAAATGAAATGTTTTGGGTAGTGCTGAAGTATGGCGGTATTCAAAAGTGTGTGTGTGTGTGTGTGTGTGTGTGTGTGTGTGTGTGTGTGTGTGTGTGTGTGTGTGTGTGTGTGTGTGTGTGTGTGTGTGTGTGTGTGTGTGTGTGTGTGTGTGTGTGTGTGTACAAATATTTTACTTTACCGGTTCATTTCACTCCATTAGAAACCTTCCTGAGGGAGAAAGAATATTCAAATAAGCAACTTCGGAGGCTTGTTTCTGCTTTGCATGGACTTTCTTAGACTGGAAGACAGAGACGGCTACCTGGTAAAGGTCATGGATGTCTCGCTCTGCATGCCAGCTGGGTTTTGCACACTAGTTGTGATTCGCCTACAGAGATTCATCTGAGCTGTGATTGGTGCAGCCAGTCTGTGAATCGAGTATTTTAAATATCATCACCTGAAAACCCAGAGATTCAGCGCTGGCTTCCAATCTGTCATCATCCAAGGTGAGTGCTGGATTTCTATTTGTTATTACTTGTTATTCCCTGTACTTTGAACTGATGTCTTGCTTCCAGACTGCAGTGGGTTTGAGGGCAACACTACAGTTCAGTTACCAGTAAAGTCAGGTGATTAAGTGTTGGATAAAGAGCAGAGAGCCGTACTCAAAGGTTAAAGCACTCTTTAACAAACTGTTTCATTGTAATTAGATCTCCAAGGTAAATGATAAAATGCCTTTTGAAACTATTTGGATAGTTTTAATCGTATCAATATGTCAAAATAACGTTTTACCGAGCTAATAAAAAGCTGCCGTTGATGTCGATGTCTTTTTTTATCTAGAAAGTCAGAAGTAACAAGGAATCATGTGTGAAGAAATAAAGTAGTAGTATAGAAATAATCATTTTGCAATTTGAGATTTAGTTTAGTCAAAAATATCTTGTGCAAATACCAGTTTCATTACGATAATCCAATAATATCAATAAAAGCAAAGGTGACATCAATAACCAGGGGTGCACATAACTTTCTCAGTGAGTACTTGGAGTCAGTGTTTGGTACTCCAACTTCTGGCTCCACTCAAAGTTATTTGATGAAGCCCTCTGTATCGCGAACGTCAACGGTGGGGGAGTGGGGGGGAGGGAGGTCGACTTTCCTCAGTGGAGTACTTCAGGAAAGTCGACGGGGGGGGGGGGGGGGGGCTAGTGGAGTACTTCGTGACCACAGAGCCTGAACGTTGTGATCAGCTGTTTTAGCGCAGTTCTCCAGTGAAGGGGGGGAGTCTCCCTCCGCAGCCGGTTGGCGTAGTTTTGGCACAAGTGACGGTACGCATTTCAGATTGTTGCCGCGCATGCGTACCTGCGTACCAGTTATGTGCAACCCTGTCAATAACATTGGCATGATTGACAATTGAATGCACTTCACTTCAAAAATTATAAGCCGAAACAAATAGTACTTTGTTATACTTTTCATACAGAAATTAAAAATGTAAATAAATATTGAAATATTGAAATGAATGGTTTCATCTGCTGATACTTAGCTGAGAAAGTGCTGTCGGATTCTTCATATTTAAAAGGAACCTTTTTGAATACACACACAGAACAGTTTAAATACAGGTATAGGTGCACACATGCACTGAGCTACTGCCGCCCAACCATAACTCTGATAATGGTGGGATGTTCAAAGTTATTTTTGCAGACTACAAAATATATATAAATATAAATGCTGATGTGACTGCAGGTCTGTGGAAACCATGTTGAGAAAACCCTCCGTCCTGCTGCTGCTGCTGTTTGCTGCCGTGTGTGGGTCTACTCTGAGACCTTACTTTACTTATTACGATGAACCGAAGACATGGAGAGAAGCACAGACCTTTTGCAGAGAAAAGCACAGTGACCTGGCCACCATCAGAGCTGGAGACAAGTTTGAGTATTCATTTCGTGAAGGCGTATGGATCGGTTTGTTCAAAGAGACTTCAGGCTCTGAGTGGAAATGGTCAGAAACAGACGAGATCGCCCACTTCACCAACTGGAACAGTAAGTCTTGCCAGCACGTAACTTTAGGATATAGGATATTAGGCTTTTAAAGAGTCCTCTCCTGCTGATGTTCAGGTATATATCAGTATGTAGTGTCTCTACTTTAAAGAGTCCTCTCCTGCTGATGTTCAGGTGTATATCAGTATGTAGTGTCTCTACTTTAAAGAGTCCTCTCCTGCTGATGTTCAGGTGTATATCAGTATGTAGTGTCTCTACTTTAAAGAGTCCTCTCCTGCTGATGTTCAGGTGTATATCAGTATGTAGTGTCTCTACTTTAAGAGTCCTCTCCTGCTGATGTTCAGGTGTATATCAGTATGTAGTGTCTCTACTTTAAAGAGTCCTCTCCTGCTGATGTTCAGGTGTATATCAGTATGTAGTGTCTATACTTTAAAGAGTCCTCTCCTGCTGATGTTCAGGTGTATATCAGTATGTAGTGTCTCTACTTTAAAGAGTCCTCTCCTGCTGATGTTCAGGTGTATATGTAGTGTCTACTTTAAAGAGTCCTCTCCTACTGATGTTCACGTGTATATCAGTATGTAGTGTCTCTACTTTAAAGAGTCCTCACCTGCTGATGTTCAGGTGTATATCAGTATGTAGTGTCTCTACTTTAAAGAGTCCTCTCCTGCTGATGTTCAGGTGTATATCAGTATGTAGTGTCTCTACTTTAAAGAGTCCTCTCCTGCTGATGTTCAGGTGTATATGTAGTGTCTACTTTAAAGAGTCCTCTCCTGCTGATGTCCAGGTGTATATCAGTATGTAGTGTCTCTACTTTAAAGAGTCCTCTCCTGCTGATGTTCAGGTGTATATCAGTATGTAGTGTCTCTACTTTAAAGAGTCCTCTCCTGCTGATGTTCAGGTGTATATGTAGTGTCTACTTTAAAGAGTCCTCTCCTGCTGATGTCCAGGTGTATATCAGTATGTAGTGTCTCTACTTTAAAGAGTCCTCTCCTGCTGATGTTCAGGTGTATATCAGTATGTAGTGTCTCTACTTTAAAGAGTCCTCTCCTGATGATCTTCACCAACCTCCTCCTCATGTTCTATCAATAGTCTCTCTGAATTAAAGCAAAAACTGAAAAATAAAGAAGAGTGTCTGGTTTGTTATGTGAATCATGTCAAGCACTTTTTCTACTTCTTGCAGATCAAGCATATCGCAATGATGCGAACTGTGTTTTAATGTTCAAGAATTCTCACACATGGAATGACTATCCATGTGACGAGAAGCACAGTTTCTTGTGTTACAATGAGACTCTGGT
Organism: Trematomus bernacchii; assembly: GCF_902827165.1. Taxonomy (NCBI): domain Eukaryota; kingdom Metazoa; phylum Chordata; class Actinopteri; order Perciformes; family Nototheniidae; genus Trematomus; species Trematomus bernacchii. The sequence continues at coordinate 153,876 of NW_022987827.1, read as the reverse complement.
TCTGGTGAAGATGAAGAAGACGTGGGATCAGGCTTTAATGCACTGCAGGCTTCTGGAGGCTGAAAACCCAAATGAGCCAGTGGACCTCCGCTGGAACTACCGCTACGACCTGGCCTCCCTGCACACTGAGGACGACCGCGCCTACGCACGCCTGAGGGCTGGAGAGGCTTCCACTGACCAGGTGACGGAGCTTTCTACACAGAGTTTGTGTTTTAGAGAAACTCCTCCTGTGTGTTGACATTTTGCACACTGTGATTTGTTCTAAGGCTGTCAGCGTTAACACTCGTTCTTCATCTGGAAACATTAAAGAGTTTAGAAAAATAAACACAAATTAATCCAATTATCCAGCTTCCTATAAAACTAGCATGGAATCACAGTATGAATACTACCATACGAGTATATGTGTAGTACACATTATACAGAGGGTGATCACAGTATGAATACTACCATACGAGTATATGTGTAGTACACATTATACAGAGGGTGATCACAGTATGAATACTACCATACAAGTATATGTGTAGTACACATTATACAGAGGGGGATCACAGTATGAATACTACCATACAAGTATATGTGTAGTACACATTATACAGAGGGTGAACAGAGTATGAATACTACCATACAAGTATATGTGTAGTACACATTATACAGAGGGGGATCACAGTATGAATACTACCATACAAGTATATGTGTAGTACACATTATACAGAGGGGGATCACAGTATGAATACTACCATACAAGTATATGTGTAGTACACATTATACAGAGGGGGATCACAGTATGAATACTACCATACAAGTATATGTGTAGTACACATTATACAGAGGGGGATCACAGTATGAATACTACCATACAAGTATATGTGTAGTACACATTATACAGAGGGTGAACAGAGTATGAATACTACCATACAAGTATATGTGTAGTACACATTATACAGAGGGGGATCACAGTATGAATACTACCATACAAGTATATGTGTAGTACACATTATACAGAGGGGGATCAGAGTATGAATACTACCATACAAGTATATGTGTAGTACACATCATACAGAGGGGGATCAGAGTATGAATACTACCATACGAGTATATGTGTAGTACACATTATACAGAGGGGGATCACAGTATGAATACTACCATACGAGTATATGTGTAGTACACATTATACAGAGGGTGAACAGAGTATGAATACTACCATACGAGTATATGTGTAGTCAAGTGTGTAGAAGTGGGGGGGACACAAAACAGGGGGTCCTCCGCAATGAAACATTTTTCTCGATTTAATCCCATTTCCTGCCTTTCTACAAATATATTAGGGACTATAGTGTTAACAAATCCAAGAAAAATGTGTAGTGTATATAATGAGTGTGCAGATGTATCTAGTATCCTATCCATGTGAACCTGTTTCATTTGTGGGTGGACCTCACATCCTCTAGGGGGGTCCAGGCAGGGGTGGATCTAGAAAAATATTCATGGGGTGGCAAGAGGGTGGCATCCCCTGGCAGAAGTATATGCTGATTTAATCCCAGTCATATCAATCAATGTTAACTTGGAAAGCCACAATATTAATATTTTAACTCAATAACATAGGTGACATTATTGTGGCACATCAGTAAAGCCTTACATATAAATATATAAGGTGGCAGACATCATTTAATTTTAACTGAACAATAACTGAATGAGTTTGTTTCACTCTTAGACCAGCAGGGGAACCAAATCTATGCAGACTGCTGCAATAAGTACATTAATGAACTGTCTCATCGATGTTTGTCTGAATTAATATGATAATATTAACAATCATATTATTCCTATCAGCTGTCAATCACTGTTATGATTCACATATTCATTTATCATTGAATAAACTATATATATTTTTTTTTTGGAGGAGTTAATGATGAATGTTCCTCAAGATGCTTGTTCACCCTCCTTCAAATTTGAAAGACAAGTAATTATATCATATATCAAAATTCAAAAGATTCAAAAGAACAGTTCAGCGCCCCACGACTTTACTGCAAACAGTTACAACCTTGACTTTACATCAGTTAGGGTTAAAAAACGTGTATTCAGCTAAAACATATACATCGCTGCAGTTATTATCCAGTGGAGAGTCCTTACCTACTGGCCTAGTTAAATCAAAGTGGTTACTTTTGTTTGGCTGGGCAGTGTAGTTTGACACACGTCTTATTTGACTTTCTCAGGACTTAAAACTTATATACACACATACAAGGTCATCATCTTAACAGTTGTTTATGATCATCCGTGAGCAGAGCATCAAGTTGCCTATAACAGCTGAATGCAGCGATTACCATGTTGTTCAGCAAAACGCCTCACAAACTGATTAAGATCAATGCTGAGTGCAGCCACACTGACAGTCTCTTCTCTGTCATTGTAGACTGCACCTCATTCCTTGTTCGAATGCTTCTCGTTTTGTGCTGTCCCGTTCAAATGAAATCGCCGCCAATCACATTTCCACGCTCGCTCGGGAGGGGTTACAAGGCTCGCGTCTTGTGCTGCATTCACTTGCACTCGGACATTCGAGATTTTCTCTCATAAATGTCCGATGAGCCACAACTTTTCTTTCAAAACAAATCTGCCAACTGGGGTGGCAGCTGGGGTGGCAAGGCTATTTTTTAGGGTGGCAGTTGCCCTGTACTGACCTATAGCACACATTGGAATTATTTCTTAACTTATTTTGAACAACTATATTAACCTGTTAAGCCCTGAGCCTGTTGTTCAGGTCTCAGGCTCATTCCCAGAACAAATGACCATATCTTCCCTTCTAAAAGGGTTAAATTAATAATCTTTTTTCTCAAAGTAATGATAAACCTGTGAGTTGGATGTAGAAAAGTCAGAATCAATATAGATGTTTTTTATTTTAAAGAAAATTCAGATTTTACATAGTAAAAAACTGTAAATTATAGTGTCCGTCCAAACATTATTTTTTACTTATAGTGAAAACCACCCTTGGATGATGGGTTAGTAGACTAAAAGCTTTAGGAATCCAAAGTACAACATATAATAAGTACCCTGTATCAAGATTGATGCAAAACAAGTGACATTTGACCTTTTTAGAGAGGTTTAGCAAAAAGAAACCACTTCTGGGGTCATTTGGGTGGATTTTCCATATCTCTGGCCCCCCTTGCTCGATTTTGATGGTTGACACCTCTTTCTGACCGTTAGAGCCAATAGAATCGAAGGGGGAGTCCCCCACACACACACGTTGTGAAGAGAAAAGGTGGGGGCTTTGCGCAAGTAATTTTGAATCTGAGTGGACCTATCTCTAGCTTTGACATCTGGAAACGGAAAAGCAGTTTTAATGCTTATGGATTATCAGAAATCATTTCAAAGGGACACAGACACATTAGATTAACCTATGGATTAACTTCAGCAGCGTTTTTATCGTTTTAATGCCATTGAAGACCACTTTGGAGAGACTACAGAGCCAAGGTAAAAATGTTAGCATTTTTAGCTACCTAGCGTCACCTGTTTTGATGTCCGTTTTTGCTTATAACGTCGCCATTTCATATAATTCAGTGATAATGTGGGTGTCCATCGATTCTGTGTCACCTCACGATGTGAAATGATGTGTTGGATGTGGAGAAGAGATAAATAATAAGGTTTTTGTGAGTGATTTTTGGTGCAGTAAGGCATTTTTCGCTCGTTGCTAATTCAGAGGCTCAGTGTTAGCATTGTGGGTTTTATTTTGAAAATAAAATAAAAATGATCAGTTAGATCAGTTTTTTCCCGTTTCATGGATATAAAACATTCATAGTTTATTAAATGAACATGCCCTCAGACACTGTTTCCTGCAAGATGTTGCGGCAGTGCCCCGGTACCGTGTTCTCTCGTGCTTAACCTGTTACGCACGGCCCGCCCGGTACCGGGGTCTCTCGTGCTTAACAGGTTAAATAGATAATATTTGTTTACATAGATGACCAAACCGTTTGAGAGCCACTGAGATAACTTAGACTAAAGTTTACAAACTAATCGCTCAGAGTCCTTTACCTCACTGAGCTGACATGATGTCAGCCTCTCAAAGTCCGACAGGAGAGAGCTCTCCCTCTCCTTATTGTTGAAACAGCTTCTAATCTCCGTTAGCTCTGAGCTAGCACCATATGCTAACAACAACCCCTGTAACTCTCTCTCTCTCTCTCTCTCTCTCTCTCTCTCTCTCTCTCTCTCTCTCTCTCTCTCTCTCTCTCTCTCTCTCTCTATCTCTCTCTCAAAATGCGCTCGTGCCACACACACACAGCCGCTGTGTGCTCCTCCGTGACGATGACCACTTGTGTAAAAAAAATAAACACATTTGAAAAGTGGGGGGGACTTGTCCCCCGTCCCCAGTGGAAACTACGCCCATGTGTGTAGTACACATTATACAGAGGGGGATCACAGTATGAATACTACCATACAAGTATATATGTAGTATACATTATACAGAGGGGGATCACAGTATGAATACTACCATACAAGTATATATGTAGTACACATTATACAGAGGGCGATCACAGTATGAATACTACCATACAAGTATATATGTAGTACACATTATACAGAGGGCGATCACAGTATGAATACTACCATACAAGTATATGTGTAGTACACATTATACAGAGGGTGATCACAGTATGAATACTACCATACAAGTATATATGTAGTACACATCATACAGAGGGGGATCACAGTATGAATACTACCATACAAGTATATATGTAGTACACATTATACAGAGGGTGATCACAGTATGAATACTACCATACAAGTATATATGTAGTACACATCATACAGAGGGGGATCACAGTATGAATACTACCATACAAGTATATGTGTAGTACACATTATACAGAGGGTGATCACAGTATGAATACTACCATACAAGTATATATGTAGTACACATCATACAGAGGGGGATCACAGTATGAATACTACCATACAAGTATATATGTAGTACACATTATACAGAGGGTGATCACAGTATGAATACTACCATACAAGTATATGTGTAGTACACATTATACAGAGGGTGATCACAGTATGAATACTACCATACAAGTATATGTGTAGTACACATTATACAGAGGGGGATCACAGCAGCTTTGTCGATGCTTTAGCTTAGTGTCGGTTAATTGTCAGAGTTCATTCCAGTAATTCAGGAATCATGCTATAATAAACTTCCTTTATTACAACACAGTGATTACATTTTAAATCCATGACACCACACATGCATGGTCCTTGTTCAATAAAGACGTGTGTACATAAATATCTCACCTCTCTGCTAAATGTGGTCAGGTGTGGACGGGCCTGCGCTTCCTGGCGGGTCAGTGGTTCTGGATGGGCGATGGAGCAGCCGTGCAGCTGAACAAGGAGATGCAATGTGACCGGACTCAGAGTTTCTGTGGCGTCCTGGTGAAGAACAGCAACAACCTCCACGAGACGGAGGACTGCAGCAAGAAGCTAAACTTCCTCTGTTACAGGAAACCTTGAAACAATCAATCTGTAGAAAAGCTCTTCTCCCTCTTCTAAGGTTCAGGTTGTATTTATGTGATTACTGTAGGCTAGCTCAACTAGGCGTGGACTGTCCTTTCTATTGTTTAATCAACTTCAATCAAGGTTTATTGATTATATATTCTTTCTCTGATATGAAGGAATTATCCTCTACAAAGGTCCACATATGTTCTTACATATTAAGGAAGTGGTCACAGGATAATACATTCAACATGTCCTTTTATTATTACATTGAGCTTTTCTTCACAGGAGGAGTTACCCCAGAGTCCGGATAGTTCATAAATGCATGTGTGATATTTAGAAGTAAAGCATTCAGCCAGAAAACACTGGAGTTTCATTTGAATGTGGAACAATCCTTTTCATAGGTTCATTTTCAGATATATTATATGGTAAATTCCCCTGCTGTGGGACTTATAAAGGAATTCTGATTCTGTTTCTTATATATTTATACAAATAAAAGTTCTACATTGAGTTTTGTCATTATTTAATAAACTTCTAATAACTGATATCCCTGCTAGCTAGCTGAACTCCTCCTGAGTTTGATTGATTATGTACATTTAAATTGATCCTCCATGAGCATCGTTCACTTGTCCTCAGTGTTTATCAGGGAGTTGATCTGAACCATGGGGTCATTTTACAACATGGCCACCAGGGGGCGCTATGATGCTTCAGAAAACCTTCTCTCAGTGGGATGAGACTCTTTCCTGACTCGTTCAGCTTCATGGAGATCAAGCTGCAGACATGATCCACCAGCACCACGTGTTATTCACCATACCATGCAACATGAGTGTTTACAAGATTGAAGGGTTTTATTATCAGATGCACAGCAGCTACAGTGTAGTGATGGCAATGAACATCTTCAAGCTCCTCCAACAAAGCAACATATTATATATGGGACAAAGACAAAATATAAGTCCACTTCAAATACCCGAGATCCTGCAGTTATATATTTGAAGTGGACATCCTCTCTGAAGTCACTACCGTGCATTGGAAGTGGACGGCACACTCTGAAATGTACAGGACCGTATCTCAACGAAACGTTGACACAGGGAGCCGTTACTCAGACTGTGCTATGCAGGCCATCTGAAGATTTATTGATGTGAAAATGGAGACAATTGGACCATTTCAAATATGTAGTGCTCTTGCAGAGCCTCCAAAGTACAGGGAGACGTGGGGCCCTTTGGATCACACCCACAAAGTGTGGGGGCCATGCACACACGTTGACCCCATTAACACACTTAAAGGTCCCCTATCATCCTCCTCTTCATCAATATATCCAGAGCCTGTCTCTGATTGGCTGAAACACCAAACAGATCATTGCAGCATTACCCATAATCCCCTCTGTTTCAGCCCTGTTTCCAAAGTGCTGATTCTCTGTCTGTTACAGTGGTAAGCCGTCAGGGCCCTCTAGGCCCTCTCTGAGGGCCTAAGATATTCTAAAAAATAATATTTGAAAACATTTTTAAAAAAATATTGATTTAGTTATACTTGTCATTAGTTTTACCTAAATAACTTGATTTAATTGTATTTAAAATAACATTTCCAAATAAATAAATCCTTTGAATCTGCCTGTTCAGTTTCTGTTGGAATGTGAAGGGTTACATGCCGTCTCTGCGAGTTACTGTGAAGACGGGAGAGCTTGTTGGTCCCTCTGTACATTCACAGAGGGCCAGCTATAGTAACTCAACCATTGACCAATCATATCTTCCCTCTAAATGGGTGGGCTTTATTATCGCTGGCTTTATGACAAGTTCCGCCCGCTGTGAAATTTATGCAAGTGTATAAAGTGGTGCAGTGACGCGTCCTAAAACCCGGAAGTAAGCTGCGCTCGGGTTCCCTCGACAGAAAGCAATGGGATTTCTCCATAGGATTTTGGAAAATAGCTGGAAATAAGGTCTGTGGAAAACGAACCTGTTTGATAAATGCACGTTTTGTTCAGCCGGATAATATCCACATGTCTACCCTACTTTTATCATTTTCGAATCATAAATCTAATCGATAGATTTATGATCGATAGATTTATGATTAGCATAAGTTCGTTGATGATGGCTCATGTCAGTGATAGTGATGACATCGTTGCGAAATTATTAACCGAGTCATTTTCAAGATTGAGTTACAATGATAAACTGGAGTGGCAAAGGATCAGCTGCATGACCCGCCATCAAGTGCTTCATCCAAAAGGACAGGAGGATGGACTTTGTGTTGAAGTGAATTGATCATTAAAGGTAGGCCTAAGTCATTTTCAATGTGGGCCGCCGTGCCGACGCAATTCATTTGTAATTGTTACTTGGCTGTGGGTGCCCTGTCATGATAGGTGTTTATATAAATGGTGTTGTTTTGTGTGGTAGAGGGTCGCTGTCATTGATGCGTTTTGCACCCCGGGCCGCTGTTTTGATATTCTGCTGAAGTATACGCTGTGACGTAATAACTCTTCTTTATTTTCATCACTTTAGTTGAAAATAAGGAGCCCCTCCCCACGCCCCTCTGAGAGAGATTTGGTTAAAAATAACTCAATGGTGCTCTAGGAGGAGATTCAGGTGATAAGGGAGGGGGGGGGTTACCTTGGTTGCTGATTGGCTAATGGTTACACAAGACAAAACATCGTTATGACATCATCAAGTGGCCAAAATCTGATCAGCTCATTTTCAGACAAAAAGAGAGAGAATCTTTGTTCCTGAAACTTTCAGAGTCTCTTTACACAGAGGACACATGTTGATGTAGAAGAGACATGAAGAAGAGGGGACACATGTTGATGTAGAAGAGACATGAAGAAGAGGGGACACATGTTGATGTAGAAGAGACATGAAGAAGAGGGGACACATGTTGATGTAGAAGAGACATGAAGAAGAGGGGACACATGTTGATGTAGAAGAGACATGAAGAAGAGGGGACACATGTTGAAGTAGAAGAGACATGAAGAAGAGGGGACACATGTTGATGTAGAAAAGACATGAAGAAGAGGGGAAACATGTTGATGTAGAAGAGACATGAAGAAGAGGGGACACATGTTGAAGTAGAAGAGACATGAAGAAGAGGGGACACATGTTGATGAAGAAGAGACATGAAGAAGAGGGGACACATGTTGATGTAGAAGAGACATGAAGAAGAGGGGACACATGTTGATGTAGAAGAGACATGAAGAAGAGGGGACACATGTTGATGTGGAAAAGACATGAAGAAGAGGGGACACATGTTGATGTAGAAGAGACATGAAGAAGAGGGGACACATTTTGAGGAAGAAGAGACATGAAGAAGAGGGGACACATGTTGATGTAGAAGAGACATGAAGAAGAGGGGACACATGTTGATGAAGAAGAGACATGAAGAAGAGGGGACACATGTTGAAGTAGAAAAGACATGAAGAAGAGGGGACACATGTTGAAGTAGAAAAGACATGAAGAAGAGGGGACACATGTTGAAGTAGAAAAGACATGAAGAAGAGGATTGTTCACAATAGGTGACCTTTAAACTCAAACTATATGCTGCTTCTAATAAACATATAAAGAAACACGTGAGATGTCGGAATAAAATACATAACTTCACCAATTCAGGTATTTGAATTGTGTACAGGGCCATATCTCCACAATGCAACGGGCCAGGAAGATGATATCTGGACTGTTTCATGCATCCTACCCAAAGATTGTGTGGCTATATTTTGGAGATGATTGGACAACCTTTGGTGTTTGGACGATTGTAGGACTTAAAGGTGGGGTAGGTAAGTTTGAGAAACCGGCTCGAGATACACTTTTTGTTATATTCCATGGAATGCTCTTAACATCCCGATAGCAATGAATATCTGAAGTGCTTTGACAAGAAATCCATAAATAAATATCATCTGTGGAAGCTGTAGTACTGTAAAAAGCACGACCAATCATCTGAGCCGGCCCGGCTAAAATAACTGGATGGCCTACCTGCCTGTCAGCCTTCCATCTGTGCACAAACTTATCTCGTGCCCTCATTGGTCATGTGCGCGTTCGTGTGTGTTGGAGGAGGGGCTCTGTGAGGAAGTGGCAGATTTTCTCCGGCTGTGTATTTTCAAATTAGCGCACTCGAGCCGGTTTCTCAAACTTACCTACCCCACCTTTAAGGAACATCTGTTGTGTTAATAACCTTTTTTTTTAAATAAATTATTGATCGATCAAGTTCGATGTTGTCAATATCTTTCTTACTTCAACAAAGCTCCCTTTTAGATGGTAAATAGGAACAACTTAAACACCGGCAGTACGAGCTGTTAATGTTAAGATATACTATATGATATAAGATCAGAACAGATATGCAGTTTAAAAATACAGTTGATAGTAAAAGTAATGCATTCAAATTTGTACTTAAGTAAAAGTACAACAGTTTTAGCATCAAAATATACTTTAAGTGGGAGGTTAGGGTTGATTTGGTTTACTATATGTAATCATTTATAAACTACTGGATACACCTTAGCCTATAACAATGTATGATAATGTGAGTGTGATACTGCAGGGATATTCTGGGTCACAGTGTCTTCAGTAACACACACACTCACACTCACACACACTCACACACACACACACACACACACACACACACTCACACTCACACACACACACACACACACACACACTCACACACACACACACACACACTCACTCACACTCACACACACACACACTCACACTCACACACACTCACACACACACACACACTCACTCACACTCACACACACACACACACACACATACACTCACACACACAGACATTCACACAGGTGCAGTGTGCAGCGCCCTCGTTTCTCTGCTCTGTGACCACTTCCTGTCTCTGCAGCTCATAGACAGGAAGTCAGAGACGAGCTTCCTGTCGTTCTTCTGCTCGAGTTTCCACTGAGAGTCAGTCAGGAAACAACAACAGGCCTGATGTAGAAACACCGGCAAAGTGTGTGTTGAAAAGTGTGTGTGAGCATTCAGGACAAAACGCCTGAAGGGTTAAGGAAAAGAAAGATGTTCATAAACGCTTTCATATATTTGTTAAACACCTCTAAAAGCAAATATAAAATGGGTTAGTCTACTTAACAACAATTTCCAATTATACAAAATAAACTGTAACTTCATTTAATCCCAGATTCCAGATTTACACATGAATATGTGTGTGTGTGTGTGTGTGTGTGTGTGTGTGTGTGTGTGTGTGTGTGTGTGTGTGTGTGTGTGTGTGTGTGTGTGTGTGTGTGTGTGTAAAGTTTAAAGTAGGAGAGAGAAGCCCTTTTGTTGAAACCCTTGTTTTCTCCTGTTGTCGGGTAGAGCTCGATAAGAAGCTGTCTTTAGGTTTGATTCGTTTTATTTGGTTGGGTAGGTTTAGGGTCCTTTTGGCTTTCTCTAATTAGAAGCATTAATTAAACTGCTACAGTAAAGGCTATTCTCTTTGTCCCTGAGCTGTTATTGGGAGTGGGAAGAGAGGGGAGGGGGCATTGTTATGCCTAGGTTCCTGTACATCAGGGGTATCAAACTCAATAGCTGCTTTCACACCAAGTACTTTGCCGTACTTAGTCCCGCCGAGCTCTGTAGTCCCTGGAACTATCTAGTAGATCGCGTTCTCACCAGAATAAGTCCCTGAGGGAGGATTAGGCAAATGAAGCCGCTGACGTCACTTCTTCTTCTTCTGCTTTGGGTTTACTGGCAGGCCGCAAACAACTTCACGGCGTATACTGCCACCCGGAGTCCCCGAGTCCCCCGGAGTTGGGGACTGGCTTCAGTAGAAGCTGCTGGGTCGCGTCTCCCGAGTAAATCGCCAGAAGCGCCGACACCTCCTCATCACTCCCCCGCTCCCATGTTTTCTTTTGTGTTGCCATGTTGTTAGTCTCTCTCCGTTGGTGCGCTGGGCTAATGCTAATAATGCTAATGCGAGCAAATAAAATGGCGGTTTGCGATTCGCCCAGCCAATCAGAAATTGTTAGCGTGGCCGACACACCCACGAACCTTTTCCTCCCCAGGAAAGTACCACCTCTCTAGCAGGGACGATCTGGGGTGAAAAGGTTCGCACGAACTTGGGAGTAGTTCCAGATCCTTTTAGGTGTGAAACCAAAATCCCAAGAACTATCGGCCTAGTTCTTGGGAAAAGTACTCCGGTGTGAAAGCGCCGAATGACTTCATTTCATGTGGCCCGTATAAGCTCTGAAAGAATATAATACGTTTATTATACGGTTAGATGCCGCTTACAGAAGCACGTTGCCCATACACTGGAAAAAATGCTGCTCCAGAAACCAGTTCAACAATAATGAAAACAAGCTGTTTATTATTATCAGCTTGGAGAACTCATGTTGAACTATATTTCACCAGAATCAGGACATGCTCTGTTACAAAATGAGCTGCAAACGCTCAAAAGTGTTCTGTTTCCTGATGCTAGTTGGTGATTTTCTCATAAATATGTAAAAAGAATATGTGTTTCCTCTGAGATACAACTCAAAATAAGATGTTTTGACTGAACAAGATGATGCATTGTCTCAAAACAAGAGCCTATATCTCACTGCAGTGTTACGTCTGAAGTTATCATGTCTCATATCAGGTGGAGAGACATATTCTGACTAGATATTAGACACAGATACTGGGCAAGATTTCGAGTTTTTGTAGTGTAAACTACATGTCCCACAATGCATCTCATTTTGTGACATGCACTGAAGAGACTTCTGCTTTCAGACGAAGTTAATTATGAAGTTATTACCCTATCTGATAATAATCCAATGCAGAGGCAATAATGTAACATAATACATTATTTTATATATATGTATATTTATATAGTCTTAAAGTTACAACCGGCCCTCTGAGTGCAACCTTAATGCTGATGTGGCCTGCGATGAAATAGAGTTTGACACAACAGGAACAATACTGAGACGAGCCTCTTCCTGTGAGCGGTGAAGAGGAACGCTTCAATTCTCAGAAATGAAGCACGATGATAAAAATGCTGCAGTCAGTTTGAGACGCAGAGCTTCCTGTCCTCCTTTAGGGGCGGAAACCCACATTATAACGAGTACAAGATAACGGTTAAACATGTATCATGTGATTAACATGTGACTTCCTGTCTGCTGTGTCCGTTTCATTTCAACATGTAAAGGTAATAATGAAGAAAAACACACAGTAAATATCTTCAGAAAAACTTTATTGAGATTATAATTCAGCATAAGCACTTCTAAAGAATCATAGAGCATTGTTAGGTATTCATCAGCTCTGGATATGAAATGGTTTTAAGTGAAGAAGCTTTCATTTGAGAAGAAGCTCTGGTCAGATGTCAGTCCTGATGTTTCCCAGAGCAGACCTGAGCCGAGGAGAGAAGACACACATTTACTAAAAACAAATATATATAGTTATATCTTTATGAAAGTTTCAACACCTCCAGATACTTCACTGAAGCCCCTTCCTCACATGCACTCTGTTAGTTACATGTAAAGCAGTTATAAGAGACATAAACTCCTGGTAAATAATATTAAAAGCTATCAGTAAACACAGAGAGATTAAATATAGGACTTGTTTGTTTTAAAAAAGCTCATATTATTCACTCACTTTGTGCAAAAATAAACATTTTTTAGCCGTCTTACAGTACGCACAAAAGAGGGTTCATTAAACTACAGAAGTCTTTAAATGCTCCTTGTGTGCTGCAGCCTTTTATTAAATCTAATTATTATTGATTACTGTGTCTTGTTGTGTAACGTGACGTATTGCATGGCTGATCGGGGGTTTCTTAAACTGCATGCATTGATTAGTGCTGAAATAAAGCACAAGATGCTAACGTATACCTGCAGCCTCAGCATCAGAACCATCAGGAACCCGGAGAACCCGCAGCTCTTCAGGATCAGGAGAATGTAGAACAGCCGAGCGCCGTGAGAGACCCTCAGATATCTCTCTGGAGAACATTACAAATAATACTGGTGAAGAGACCCTCAAAGTTTAAATGAATAAAAACTGGAACAGAAAGTGTCCTCACCTCTCAGCGCTGCAGCTCCGGGTCCTGCAGACACACAAACACAACATATTTAGATATTTGAATTGTATTTGATCTTTTTTATTGCAATTTTTTTTATGTTTATATAAAAAATATTATTCCATTTTATTTGTATTATTTATTATATTGCACACTTTTATTTCAAATTGTTGTTTTCATTTAATATTTGTAATTATTTTTTATCTTTTTATTGCCCATGTTTTAGAGGACCGACCTTCCTCCCCCCCCACGGTGTGTGCTCGCTCCTCGGTTCGATTCCCGCGGCAGAAGCTGACGCTGCAGGTGAACGTCCTCTCCGGGGAGAACCAATCAGAGAGCAGCACCGTCAGCCGGCTGCTGGTGCTGAAGTGTTCTCCGTCCCACAATGCATCACTGTCGGTCGCCACGCCATCCGTCACATTATACCCGTCGACCAACCAGGACAGAGTCACCGTATCCGGGTAGAAACCAGACGCCACACACACCAACGTCTTCCTCTTCCTCCTCCTCTTCCTCTCGACTTCACACCTGGTTTCAGAGCTGGGAAGTAGTGGAGTACAAATACTTTGTTATTGTACTTAAGTACATGTTTCTGCTATCAGTACTTTACTCCACTACTTATTTTTCTGATGACTTTTTACTTTGACTTCTTACATGTTGAACCCAAATACCTGTACTTTCTACTTCTTACATGTTGAACACAAATACCTGTACTTTCTACTTCTTACATGTTGAACACAAATACCTGTACTTTCTACTTCTTACATGTTGAACACAAATACCTGTACTTTCTACTTGTTACATGTTGAACACAAATACCTGAACTTTCTACTTCTTACATGTTGAACACAAATACCTGTACTTTCTACTTCTTACATGTTGAACACAAATACCTGTACTTTCTACTTCTTACATGTTGAACTCAAATACCTGTACTTTCTACTTCTTACATGTTGAACCCAAATACCTGTACTTTCTACTTCTTACATGTTGAACCCAAATACCTGTACTTTCTACTTCTTACATGTTGAACACAAATACCTGTACTTTCTACTTCTCACATGTTGAACCCAAATACCTGTACTTTCTACTTCTTACATGTTGAACCCAAATACCTGTACTTTCTACTTCTTACATGTTGAACACAAATACCTGTACTTTCTACTTCTTACATGTTGAACCCAAATACCTGTACTTTCTACTTCTTACATGTTGAACCCAAATACCTGTACTTTCTACTTCTTACATGTTGAACCCAAATACCTGTACTTTCTACTTCTTACATGTTGAACCCAAATACCTGTACTTTCTACTTCTTACATGTTGAACCCAAATACCTGTACTTTCTACTTCTTACATGTTGAACCCAAATACCTGTACTTTCTACTTCTTACATGTTGAACCCAAATACCTGTACTTTCTACTTCTTACATGTTGAACACAAATACCTGTACTTTCTACTTCTTACATGTTGAACACAAATACCTGTACTTTCTACTTCTTACATGTTGAACCCAAATACCTGTACTTTCTACTTCTTACATGTTGAACCCAAATACCTGTACTTTCTACTTCTTACATGTTGAACACAAATACCTGTACTTTCTACTTCTTACATGTTGAACCCAAATACCTGTACTTTCTACTTCTAACATGTTGAACCCAAATACCTGTACTTTCTACTTCTAACATGTTGAACCCAAATACCTGTACTTTCTACTTCTAACATGTTGAACCCAAATACCTGTACTTTCTACTTCTAACATGTTGAACACAAATACCTGTACTTTCTACTTCTTACATGTTGAACCCAAATACCTGTACTTTCTACTTCTCACATTTCCCAAACAGGCTGGTTCCTTTAGTTTGAATGTGTGTTTGGTGGCGTGATCATTATTATTTAGAGTCATTGCGTGCCTATTGATTTGAACACGATCCGTGTATCCATCATTTCCTGGTCTTCTCTAAAGAAGAGGGACCAATGAAAACGTTGTCATGTTGCCGTTGTTCAGCATGGAAACATTCATTAGCTAACAATGACATTATTGTTCTATTAATATAAAGGGAGGTCAGGTACTCTTTAAAACAGCTGCTAGTTATGGGTACTTTTTACTGAAGTACACTTCAAAGCCCTCTTTACTTTTACTTGAGTAAAGAAGTTTAGTCAGTACTTATACTTTCACCAGAGTATTTTTAAACACCAGTATCTGTACTTCTACTTGAGGAAAGGATGTGTGTACTTTTGCCATCTACCTGGTCGTACACCTGTCCTCACACTCTCTCTCTGAGGGGGGAAACACTCTCACCGCGGGGGGCGTGACGGTGCGATTAGGATCTGAGAGGGGAGGAACACAATTAGAAATGTAAAACATATTGCAAAAACTACAAAAAACAAAAATATGACAATATTAAGATAATTAGATATGTGCAGTATTTAGAAGAGCAAGTAGAAGCAAAGAGAAAAATAAATGTTAGACCATTTTTTTTAATGCAATGTACACCGTTTTGCAATCTATAATAGTTATCTTTTTATTTGTTATTGTTTTATTTGATGTACCCTTAATGGTCCCACAGAGGGGAAATGTACATTCTGCATTTGACCCATCCTAGTGTTAGGAGCAGTGCCTTGCTCAGGGACACCTCGGTAGCACTTGGTCCTTCCGGGAGTTGAACCGGTGACCTTCCAGTTGCTAAGCCACTTTGCCACCACCGCCCAAATTGATATTATCAATAATAATGTTTATATTGCATTTGAATTAAGAGCTTCTTTAAGGTACTCAAAGACACTTTACAGGGTAAAACCCCCCACCCTTACTGCTTCTTAATGTTCACCTGCTTTATGTATAAATCTGCTTATTTTCTACCAGAGATGTTGAGGTGCATGTATTTCTTTGTAAAGACAGTCCCGTTATTCTCTGCAACTTCAAAGTTAATAAAGACAATATCACTTCGGATATGAGTTATACATATATACATATATGACCGTAGCTGTCAGTATTCTGCCATTAGCAAACGACAAGCATGGTAACATTTACACACAAATACTGTATAGAAACCACCTGGTTCAACTTTGACTATTATTCAAATTTCATCCAATTTCATGCATTTTTACACATTTTCGAAACATTTTTAACGCCAGTTTCAGAGAACAATGGGACACCTTCAATCCATACCTGGTAAATATTACCCAGCTTACTTTGGGTCATACATTATCTGTTTATATTTTACATATTGTTTTACCTTACCTTAATGCTTACTTGAAGTTCCTGTCTGTAATGTTGTGTCTGCAGGAGAGCAATAATAAAGAGCCAACTCGGACGCAAAAACCCTGAACGAGTGAAACTCAAATAACTTCTGTCTCTTACCATATCAAGCTGGAATACGTTATGTTAATAAAATCCCCCACATTTTAGCCCACTACCCCTCATCTAAAGACACTTAATTTAAATGTGTGTTTCTCCTTTTCTTACCCAACACGATGACTTTAGTTCCAGCTCCAAACTGAGCCGCGGCCAATGAACACGGAGCTCAAACACCGACACAAAACGCTGAGAGAAAGAGATGCTCTACGCCTTTCCTCCACCTTCACACACTCTGACTTTAGTAAGGCTTTGGTCGTACGTTATAATGAGTCGACCCGTTCAGATAGAGGTCACGTTTTTAATCCACAACACGTGATATTCAAGACATTTTAATGATGATTTAAGTCATTCTGATAGCACTTAGTCCTTAATGTCTGTCAGACTTTGGAGTGTCTTTACATGGGATCAGATCCCAACAAAACATATGATATTAATTACATAGTTCCCTTTATTTCCCTAAAACAACATCCTTGTTATTCAGTGTTTGATTGGGCTTAAAGCACTGCAAGGATCTTCTGTACCTGTATTCTGCTTTCCAGGTGGATTATTAAGTAGAACAGCTGGTTTCTCATCAAGAACAGTCACTTTTGTGCCCGTGCTGAAATAAGCTTCGTAATGAGCACAGCGAACATGCTTGATATCAAAAACCATCGGACTAGGACCACAAAGCTGAAGGAACCAGAACTTATCCAACCGTTATTCAGCATTTGATTGGGTTTTAAGACACACATGGCTGTCCTCAGAACAGCTTAAGGAACTGCAAGGATCCCACACACACTGTAGAGTATATTCTGCTTTACAGGTGGATTCTTTGGAGGAAAATCTGGTTTCTTACTCACCAAGAAGATGAGGAATACAAAAGGCCGATTGGAAAAGAAAACAGAACTTATCCAACAGTTCTTGACTCGTTGTTTCCTAAAACAGTCCGTCAACATGCATCTCCTCTTTCTTTCTCCACCAAATTATCTCTGGACCTTTTGCATGTTCTGAAATGTGCTTTGTGAAATTGAACCCGTCTTAAATCTGTATAAGTATTACCACTTTCTTGTCAATTTGGCAACTTTCGGAGCAACTGTTGCTTTCTACTTTCATAGAAGAGCGTTTGCATGATCTGAAATGCTTCTAAGACATTTCCAAAACCCTAAAGTTAATATCAACCAGCGTCTCAAACTGTTGTGTTAACGAGGTTAGGTTTAGATTTAGTCAGAGTTATCCGACTGCTAGGTAGGCAGACAGTTCTTCCTTCAATTTCTGACGATATAAACCTCATTTGTGATGAATTGAAGTTGTGAAAATCACCAACTTACCCAGAACAGTGAGTTTAGTCCCTGGTCCGAAGTGAGCTTCAGCTGCAGAGTCACTCTGAGAGCATCCTCGACCAGAAAGGAACAAAACGTCCTAATCACTGGTGCATTGAAACCCAACAATCTTTGATATTTCTGCAGTATTTGTACAAAAAACGGCATTAAATGTTGTAATTTTGCTCATTTTTCTTTAAGAAGAGTGGAGAAAAACCCATCTTCTGCTAATTGTGTTTCATCCCAATCACTGGTGCATTGAAACCAAGCAATCTATCATATTTCTGCAGTATTTGCAAGAATAACGGCATTAAATGTTGTAATTTTGCTCGTTTTCTTGTCCAAAAACCCCAGATTCTGCTATCTTGGTGTGTTTGCTTTCCTTCCCAACACGTTTCCACATTGAAACGTTGCTTCAGTTTGCTGTCAGAGCTTTTTGTACGGCGTCTCCGCTGGGATGCATCACCGTGCCCCCTGTCCTCACAGTGAAACAGCGTTACACAAAAACCTGACTTCTCTTTCTTTCCTCCCCCCCCGAGATATTCCTCCTCCATATCTCAGCCTCCATCTTTGTGTCTGCAGCTCCGACATGAAGCCGCTATTTCAGTCTCTGCTAAGAAAAGAAGCAGAAAGCAGGAAGAGGAACTGACTTTGTTCAGAGTCTGCACACAGGAAGTGACATCGCTACTGGTCTCTTCATCCCACCCAGTTTAAAAAAGATCTTTATTGCAGTGACGAGGATTTGTGGGTTTCTTACACCCAATAAATGCATTCTGCTTCAGCTTTCAGTGATAAGAGGGAATCACGAAGACTTAAAATGAGCTTTAAAAACCAATAGTTTTGGTGTAAAAGCATCTAAAAATGGTGTAAATGACATAAAACCAAACTACAGTAATGATCTGAATCCCTGCACTTTGGATTAATGTAAGCTTTGCAGAAGTCTTTACAGTATAATAGATGCTAAGAAAGTGTTTATTGTTGCTTATCGACACGCTTTCTGCTTAGAAACCAATAGTTTAGGTCTTGCAGTGGCTTAAAATTGTATAAATTACAATAAACCAAACTAGAGTAATGATCTGAGACATGCGTTGTGAGAACATGTTTTAAGAACTCATTCATTTGTAAATGAATATCACATTTTCTGAACTTTCGTATACGTTTTGGAAAACGTAATAAAAATGCTTTTGTCAACGCCACGGTCATGCCACGCCCTCAATCGAGAATACCGCGGTGTGAGACTTCCTGTTCCTCTTTGCAGCGATTCTTCAGCAGTTGGACACGTGTTTGCGTTGGATCCTCCTCAAACCATCGTAAAACAAGTAAGCATGCCACCTGAGTTATTAATTACTGCTTTTTAACTAGCAAGTTATTTACTTTTCTTGTATTCACTGTTTTGAACGAAACATCGACATTTGAATGCATGCCAGCGCCATTACTGCTGTTAAAGTTAGACTCAGCCCTGTCCTGCTCATGTAGTCTATTTTTTCGCGCAAATGGTGTTGGGCAAAGTTTGCATCAAGTGCTTACCGACGCAATTCTGTTAAAAGTGGTTAAGTTAAGAGTAGGCTATGTATTAAGAATCAACTCCGCAAACTGTTCCCCTATGCCGCTCTAAGCGTTGGCCCGGGCACCGTGATGCGGCCGCGGGGCTCAGAGGCTCTCCTGCCGTGCATGTTGTGCGGTAAAATACCTCCGTTAAAACTATTCTCTACTACTTTATAACCCAGCGGTTATGTAAGAGTAAGTTACTAATGCGCTGATTTGATATGAATTCCTCTATATGTATTTCACCGTTTGTTTTACTGTGAGCAATGAATTGCTCTTTCTACACCCTGTAGCGAGTAAAACTCTAACACAGAAAATACCTCCCCAAAACGCCTCGTTGGAGATACGTCACTGCCCATTTGAGTCTTCCATTTAGTTCCGGGTACGGCCTGATGTCAGCCTAACATTTACTGTTGGAAGCTCTGGTTCAGTTCACAATCGATCCAGTCATGCCAATGCCAAGGTTTCCTGAAATGTGAGGAGAAATCTGAGCTGTTTGTCCTACCGACGGAAGAACCACGACGAAGTCAGTGGTTGAAATTTCTGTTTAACACTGTTCCTTCAGAGGTTCGAAGAACCGGCATTTCACAGACGAAAGCTTCCAAAACATTGCCCAGTTTGAGGCCGGATATGCACAGCATTTGAAACTGATGGACGATGCTATTCGTTTGTTTGGACCGTTTGGAGCAGGGGAAGATTCGGGTACACAACCTGTAAGTTTGCATTGTTATTTGTGTATTTATCAAACAAGGTATCTACCACGACTGTTTAAATGTGTAAACATGTTTCGGACTGCTAAGCCAGTGCTAACTGTGCTAACTAAGTTGCTAGCGTTTCCATATCAACTCTAATATCAGCAGATGGCCTTACATACATGTATCTCATAGCAGGAGAATGTCTGCATTCACACACCAAATACTCATAGACAGTATACTCCGGGTGATTTACCGTACGGTCAGTACATTACAGTTGGCTTTCCTCCGAGCTACGCTGATAGCATGTATAGCTAACGAGGCTAGCTATACATGCTAGCGGGAAACATTGTATTCATGCCAGTTACAATGAATGACCGAACGTAGCAGACTACCCGTATAAGATTGCAATTATAAACACGTTATTGCTAGCCTAATATGAACCACTAGCTTTTGTTCATAGTAGTTTTATTACACTCCATTATAGTTGCCGTTCCTCCGAGCTAACGTTCATATCGTGTTTGCTACCAAGGTAAACAAGAAAGCTAGGTTAGCATATTAGCTGGCAAGCTTACTGTGTTGATTAGATAGATGGATTAGATAGATCCACACTCCTACCACAACTACTACAAACGAATCTAAAACAACTAAGTTTCTCTAATATTTTGTGATTTGCATTTGATTTCGTCCAGCCAGATCCTGGCGGACAATACATGACGGGACTACCACACTGAGGCCTCATCCTAAAAAGCCCCGGCTGCGATAGGCAAGATGCCGACAACGGGGAGGAATGGATGAGATACCGTGTATATATGTATATTTATGTTCATTTTGTACATTTCTAAAAATAAAGTTTAATGGAAATACTTAGTAGGCCTATCATTTCTTCCCTGAATTATTTGCTCCTATAACATATCATTCATATATAGCAAACCATGATTTGATTTCTCATCAAACAGTAGTAGTTTATTACAGGTAAAAATAACTTATTCTTCTATAACAACAGTTGTAGGTACAGTTCGGTTAGTTAGCGTATAAAATATACGGCTGTACCGACGCCATTATAAGACTGATGTTCCGAGAGCGAGCCGAAAAAAGCACTGTTAGACATGGGCGGAGCCTCTCTGGTGGTTGACTAATCAGAACAGATTGGCCGAGCTGACCAATCGGAGCACACTAGGCTCACAGGGAGGGGGGGGCAAGAGCTCCAACGAGTCGTTTAGTGGAGAGAGTGAATACTGCTGAATACACATACTTGACAGAGATGCTGTATGCGAAACCAATGTGAGTTTGGAAAATTGCAC
Organism: Trematomus bernacchii; assembly: GCF_902827165.1. Classification (NCBI taxonomy): domain Eukaryota; kingdom Metazoa; phylum Chordata; class Actinopteri; order Perciformes; family Nototheniidae; genus Trematomus; species Trematomus bernacchii. The sequence continues at coordinate 132,232 of NW_022987827.1, read as the reverse complement.
AGTATAAATCTATTTTAGTATACCTCAACAATGGAATTATGATCAGTGGAAATGGCCATGACATGGGCCCTTTAAGGTGCATTCAGGCACAATTCAGTAAAAGTGTATAGAGCCCCTCCTCCAACACACACGAACGCGCACATGACCAATGAGGGCACGAGATAAGTTTGTGCACAGATGGAAGGCTGACAGGCAGGTAGGCCATCCAGTTATTTTAGCCGGGCCGGCTCAGATGATTGGTCGTACTTTTTACAGTACTACAGCTTCCACAGATGATATTTATTTATGGATTTTTTGTCAAAGCACTTCAGATATTCATTGCTATCTGGATGTTAAGAGCATTCCATGGAATATAACAAAAAGTGTATCTCGAGCCGGTTTCTCAAACTTACCTACCCCACCTTTAGTTAAATATCTGCCACAACATAAGTAACCGGATCAGAGTAACATTAAGTACAGTCCACTGTGAGTGCAGACGTCGATGTGTCCCATTATCATTCATATCATATCACATCATAATGTATCATATATCTCCTTATCTGAGTCAGCTGAGCCGTATCTGGCCGTGCAACACTCACAGTGTCACATACTGGATGCAGAAGTATTATTTTAAGCAACACATTAAGTTGACGAAACACTCGAGTCAAATGTAATTAAAGTCAGATCGTGTCTGCATTCACATCCGTCCTCTTCTCTGCTGCGCACCACACGACAGTTTGTTACATTGTTTCATTTTTCAGAAGGTTCGGTTTGCGTTCACACGGGCAAAACTCAAACGGACTATAAACTTTAAACACAAGTCATGTGCACGGAAATGCTGTTCAACCATTGGTCAGACATTAAGGGGGTAAAAACGCAAATCCCGGCAATTTCTACCGGAGCCTCGGCCATGGAGCATCGGCAGGTTATTCTCATGCTGCTGTTCATCTGGAGATCAACAGACTCTAGCAGACGGCGCATATGATTATATAATCAGACAACGTCCGTTAAAAAACATTATAACACATATAATGAGAGACGTTCTGCAGTAAGGAGGGGGTTTCACCGACGGCAGGTGGCTCTGACTTTTATGTATAGTTTTTTGTTTGATAGTTGTTTTTACTTTACACGACACTGTTCAACACTTCATTCTGCTTCACTCTTTCACTAAAGAAATGAAGACACCCGCGTTCTTGTGACACGTAAATACTACGCTTCCTATGTTTTGGTGCGGATTGCGTTCACACCAGCAATGAACCGCTCCAGAGTTCGCAAGCAAGCGTTCCGAGACCACCTATTTTAGCGGACCAGAGTCCGGTTGTTTAATTCACTTAAGAGGTCTCGGACTGTGTTCACACCGACCCAAATGAACCGCACCAAGCGGCTAAACGCACCAGGGTTCGATTCAACCGGACTATAAAAGGCTGGTGTGAATGCACCCTTAGACGGGGCAGTGATATCATAAACCTGTTAATGTACGCATTCAAACACTTTTTCTGTTACCAGCTGTATTCACCTTGCAGGTGCAGCTATGTGGCTTTGATCCTGGATAAAGTGTTTAAGTCATGGATGTTTAAAGTTTAACTTCTTCATATTTGACTAATATTAAAGTTCACTTTTCATTCAGGAAGTATGACGCTGCGCTGTCAGTACGCTTGTCCATGTTTGAGATTGGTCGAATGCTCCAAATACCACCCCTTTCATGTGAATGCGCACCTAACTAGATAGGACACGGCTGGCTTGAGCGATCCACTTGATAACCAGCATCGTAGTTCAGCTTAGCGAGAGCGCGTATGTTTTGGATTGGGCCAACCGGCTAACTCAAACATATCCAGGTTAGGTTGAACCAGCTTCGTAGTACAGGCCTCTGAGCTCCTCCAACAATGCAACATATATAATAAAATAAAAAAATAGTGCAAGAAGTCTATATACATGTAAATAGAATATGATATGTAGGTTTTAGACCTGATGCTGCAGTACCAGAACAGTTTGTTGCTGGCGTGAAGGGGGTCTTTGTGTGCAGCTGTAGTTGTTGTCAGAGTGTGTGTGTAGTTGTTGTGTGTCCTCAGAGTGTGTGTGTAGTTGTTGTGTGTCCTCAGAGTGTGTGTGTAGTTGTTGTGTGTCCTCAGAGTGTGTGTGCAGTTGTTGTGTGTCCTCAGAGTGTGTGTGCAGTTGTTGTGTGTCCTCAGAGTGTGTGTGTAGTTGTTGTGTGTCCTCAGAGTGTGCGTGCAGTTGTGTGTCTCAGAGTGTGCGTGTAGTTGTGTGTCCTCAGAGTGTGCGTGTAGTTGTTGTGTGTCCTCAGAGTGTGCGTGTAGTTGTTGTGTGTCCTCAGAGTGTGCGTGTAGTTGTTGTGTGTCCTCAGAGTGTGTGTGTAGTTGTTGTGTGTCCTCAGAGTGTGTGTGCAGTTGTTGTGTGTCCTCAGAGTGTGTGTGTAGTTGTTGTGTGTCCTCAGAGTGTGCGTGCAGTTGTTGTGTGTCCTCAGAGTGTGCGTGTAGTTGTTGTGTGTCCTCAGAGTGTGCGTGTAGTTGTTGTGTGTCCTCAGAGTGTGCGTGTAGTTGTTGTGTGTCCTCAGAGTGTGTGTGCAGCACGGTGGGAGGCTGGCAGCACAGAGGTAAAGGTCTGAGTCGGCAGCCTCCACCCTCTGGATGTTCAGAGAGGAGCTGAGCACCGTGGGCCGGCTCATGGAGAACCTGGAGGACTTAAAGGGGTCTTCGAGGTCCGTGAGGCCTGTATTCAGAGAGTAGACCACCAGCTGGAGACGCCCCTCAGCTCCCTGTCGGTACCAGAACATACGGGTGTAATCTGCATCGTCCTGATCACACTGCAGCGCCGCAGAGTCTCCGTCACGCACCACAGCAAACTGAGGCTGCTGGAGGAGAGTACAGCTGCAGAGAGCTGGACATAGAGGGAACAATACTATAAAGAAATGTTTTATTTGTAAAGAAAGGTGCACTTCAGCTCGGGGAGATGTTCTTACTGAAGCAGAGTAGCAGAGCCAGAGAGAGGAGCTCCATCTTCTCTGACTGACAGTCGTTAGAAGAGATGTCTGGAGGAGGCGTGTGGCGCAGTGGATAGAGCCTTGGTGTTGGGATCAGGGGGTCACAGGTTCAAACCCCACTGCAGTCAGCATGTCGTTGTGTCCCTGAGACACTTCACCCCAAATTGCTCCTGTGTGGATTGCCCACAGTATTGAGTATGTAAGTCGCTTTGGATAAAAGCGTCTAACAAGTGACATGTGATGTCTGATCCTCTGTGGTGTCACTTCCTGTTTCCTGTTCACCTGCACGCTGCGGCTAATTCTTATCAGTCTGTGCTTTTCAATTGGGGTTTTGCATTATTTTGTGTTTGATATTGTTTCTACATCAAGTATGAGAGTGTTTATGAGTATGCTTTTATTGTCTTGGTTTTGTCTAAATGTATTCATAGTGCTTTTTAGATATTTATTGATGTACAGCACTTTGGTCAGCTTTGTTGTTTTTAAATGTGCTATATAAATAAAGTCGGATTAGATAATGCTAAAGAGCGCCGTCTCTTAATATAGACAGAGAGAGAGACTTCCAACATATCTATCTGCGTTTCTCAACTCAGAATAAATCACGTTAAGTGGGCCGGAGAAAAATAAGAGAAACTCTCTCTGGAGGTTTTTTTCGCCTCTGCAGACCATTTACATGCACTAACACCTATAGACTACAGGAGAGGAAGAGGGCCTCTAAATATCTGTCTATCTTCCTGTCATTATCTAAGTAATCTTGCAAAGCACCTATAACGGTACGTCCACACGGTTCCGTCGCGTGCTTCAACGGAGACGCTTCCCATTCACTTTGAATGGGGTGACGGCAAGCTTTGCCGAACTGCATTGTGGTTTCGTCGCGTGGCTTTGCCTCCGGGGCTCGCACTGAAAGTTCAGAAAAGTTCAACTTATCAAGCGTCGACGGAAGCGCCAGCCAATCAAATCATATGCCAGTACAAGCTCTAGCCAATCAAACTGTGTGCTTGTGTGTCCGGGGCGGGAGATTAATGTGATTGGTTGTTGGTTGCGCACCAGACACGCCCACCGGCATGCTTCAACGTGACGGAACCGTGTGGACGTACCGTAAGCCTTATCAGTGTGTGCTTTTAAATTGGGGTTTTCTACATCATGTGTGAGAGTTTTTAAGACATGCACTAACACCTATAGAATACACTACAGGAGAGGAAGAGGGCCTCTAAATGTCTATCTATCCCCCCCCCCCCCCCCCTGTTATCTGACTTCCTGCGTGTGGTTTCTGCAGGTTTTCACAGTCACACTAATGTTTTTGTCGGGGACTTTGTGGGTTTGTATCGAGGTGCGACTATAGGCTGCACAGAAGTAATGCCCGCTGTGTGAGGGACGCCTCAGGCGGAGGACATGAAGGAAAGCCTCTGTCTCCCCGTCTCCACTCATGTTAAAGAAACCCTGGAAAGGCTTCTCAACCACTTGGACTTTAGTGTATCTGGTGAAGCCGATCAGCTGCAGAGAGGTTTCCCCTGGAGGCCGGAGGAACCACAGGATGGAGTCGAAGCCGTTGATGCTGTGTCTGCAGCTCAGCTTCGCCTCAGCGTGTTCCTCCGTCAGAACCACAGCTGGAGTCTGAAACACATCTGGAGACACTCCTGCAGCTGGGAGACAAACATCATGAGTGTCATTTCATCTATGATCAACTTTAAAGTGTTGAAGCAGAAATGAATAACCCACCTTTGACCCAGAGGAGTGGGATAATTATCACAATATAAGCGCAGTGCATGTTGAAGACTCTCCTCTGTGTGTTCAGCAGGAAGTGGAAGTGATGTGTTGCATCTCGTGAGGAAGAAGAAGGTTTAACGTCAAAGGCAGGATGTCTGATACGCTGACAATCAAGTGCTTTCAGGCAGAAGAAAATACATGTTTATCACTGCCACACGTTTCTAAATGCTGCATGTGTTGTCAAGTTGCTGAGGATGATTCTTCATGTGGAACATTTGTGTTTCTATATCTGCATCCTTTCTGTTGGCCACTGTAGTTAGACCTCTTATGAACTAACACCTGTGAAACTCCAATAATGTAAACTCAAATAAACAGGACTAATCACAAGGATGAGACACAGGTGGGGAGGGCAGAGAAACTCAGGTGAACACAGTCAGGTGATCGACCAGGAGGGAAACACAGAGACAGGAAGTAAAACCAGACGTAACCAAGCCCCCAGGAAGTGCGCCGGACTCAGATGAAAATATTGTGCTGGCCAAACGGCGGTACTACACTTCCTTTTGGTTGCCAGGCCCAGAAACACTTTTTCCCATTGACTTACATGGGGAAAGAGTGGTCTGTAAATCGTTGGATAATTTTTTTAAACTAAATAAACTACCCAGTATAAACACTTGTATAGCCCTTATTAAAAACATTCGTTCCTCAAGTTGTAAAAATGTGCTAATAATGTTATTCTGTGAGTTATTTCCCTTTGCATTATGAACGCGCATCTAACCCACGGGACCGCGCCGCCCGGCACGTTCATGTTACGTGTTCAGCACTACATGAGTTTATCTTTACCCATGGATGCACAATAAGAACGGACCCATATCGCCTTACTGCCAGCCCACGGAGCTGTAATAATGGATATATTGCACATGTTTGCTGTAATTCATCATTTGTAAAATATTATACTACATGGGCTGTATGATTAAATCTTGTACCGTAAATGTTGTATTAAACAAAGTTAATATTACCGACGTAGATTAACGTCCCTGTAGCTTCTTATTGCACTAAGAAGCTTATTGCACTGTATATATATATATATATATATATATACAGTGCAATAATTCTTTCATGCTAAATGAAGCTCTGTTGCTTGGATATCACTAGATCCTGTTACAGCGTAATATAAAAGTACATAACGATTGATGTGTAAATTAGCATAATTACTAGCTAACCGCTAGCTGCTAACTGCCGCCTCGTTAATATCAAATCTATCATAATAACAAACCATTACCATGCTGTCATGAACGTGCGGTGCTGTTACGTGTACGCAAATTGACGTGCTTGATGTGAACGAGCATTTTGGGGGGCATGGTTAAAGTTGCGCATGCGCTATGAGCGCACATACGGGTACTTCTCAGGCATGCTGGGTAATCTGTGACGTTTCGCTCTCTCAAAAGTTGGGCCATTTTATCATCATGCGCGAATGAGCAACTCTCATAGGAATGAATGAGGCCCCGCCTCCCACGCTGTATCCAGTTCTTATTATACATCCATGGACGTAACACACGGGGTGAACACTTTTAAGAAACAGGGAAACACAGACACAAATCGTCTCATTTGAGATTTACAAGTTAGTTCTGTCTTAAAAAACGTTGCATGAAAACGTTTGATGTCCCCACAACAGTTGTTTTAATGTACGTTATTTGCATTTAATATATTGTTCATATAGCAGACATGTGACTCTATCCGTAGAGACAAACACTGCCCCTACTGGATATTAAAAGCATTGCCTCACCCTGGAGTGTTGTCAGTTTGTGTTGCTGTGTTTAGAGCAGGTGATCCTGTGTGTTCTTTAGGGTTTTTGATAAACACTGAAGCAATGTGTATCATTGCGTCGTACCGAGCGTCAGGATCAGGTCTCTGTGACCGGGCTGCAGGTCATCTGGACTCAAAGCAGCCGGGTCCTGATGAACTGTTTCAGCTGAGAGCTGAATTAGAGGATGTGCTGGAAATTCCACACTTAATCACCTTCTGGTAAGAAAAGAACAAATATACAATCTTAAACCAAAGTTGTGTTATTTGATAGCGAGTTATAGCATTTAAAAGAATCTATGTATTTCCAGCTGGAAGGACAGATAACCTGAACCTCCATCAAACAAATGACACGACTCAAAAGATGGGAAGGGGAACAGCCAATGAAATTCTACATTACAGGGTATTGAAGATTTGTGTCTTGACCAATCTTAAGTTTTGACATGTTAAGTATAACCGATGATAATTTGCCCGCCAACAGTCACAGTGGCACCTGCTGTCTGTTGAAAGCTAGAGAACAAGAGGCAGCCAGTCTGTGTATTGAAGGTGTGAAGAAGCCTGGGAGTGACAGCCGTAGTTTACATCAGAACTGATACATTTAAAGTTCTATGATAGAGGAGATAACACGTTGGATTTATATGATTATATAACCTTTGAGTTCATGCATTACCTGCTGCACAGCGCACAGGAGCAGCTAGGAGTGTTAGCAGTGTGATTAGCATATTTGTGTTGAAGAGTGTAATCTGAACAGAGCTGTGAAGATGGGAGTAAGAGAGAGTGCACACCCCTACACATCTGATAGGCCACCGGCAATGTAAAGTGCTACAGGCCCAAACCCAACCCCGACCCTCCACCCTTCCTGACTCCCTCTCTCTCTCAGCTGACTGACGCCTCTTCTTTATTCTGATGCTAACACTTTCCTACTTTTGCTTACTGTAGGTACAATTTGCATGAATGAATGCAGGACTTCTACACTTTTAAAATCCTGCTAACACTTTCCAACTGTTGCTTACTTTGAATGCATTACCTTCTGAGTATTTCTACACTTTTAAAATCCCTGTCCCTCTGTGTGTCCATCTCCATCTCTTCTACCCCTGTTCACCTGCACTCCCCCCTCATCGCCACCCTCAGTGTGCAGGACTTCCTGTCAGACAGAGGCTCCTCTGTGAGTGAAACTGGAGAGCATTCCTCTGCTCAGGCCTCAAATAAAGACAGAATCCTGCTTTCCCCCCCCTTTCCAGGTGGACAATCAGGGTCTTTGTGCAGCCGGTGCCAGGCTGGACCCCCGAGCCGGTCCACCTTCAGTCCTTCAGTCCTTGCAGAGGTGGAAACACTGGGAATATCATGAGTGAAGGAATATTAGTTTCTCGATGGATCTTGGATTTTTAAAACCTTTCCAATTTGGATTTACTCTCCTGGATGAACCATCTGCAGCTCAGGGATGATCTGATCACAACATGGAGGTAGGCCACGGCTATGACTTCCTTTCTATTACATATTGTGCAGAGTGACCTGTCAGGAGCGTCAGTTTCTGAGCGTTCACTCTTAGAGATAATGTTGTTTTAGAGATGTCCAGATTAAAAGCATCACTTCAGATATATCCTAACCCAGTCTGAGCCTTTTAACACAAACACTAAAGCCAGGACTAAGAGTCCTTAAATCTGGTTTCCTCAGTGAGTTACGAAAGTAAAATCTGCTTTAATTGAAGTCGTAAGGGGGCAGAAAATGAGTCAGGGAATTAGGCAGGATTCACATGTAAGACCACTTAACATGCTTTATTTCAGCATTCAAAATAATTAAAAACATCTCAATTTATTATACATATACAAAATAGGTACAGATCCTTGTGGTGTTTTTCCCCATGGTTGTGTCTGTCTGCCTTCTCTCACTCAGTTTAAATCCAATTCTTTTTGAGAAAAATCCAACATTTGCACAAGAAAACAAGAAAACAAACTACAACAGATGTAGGGGGGTGGAGAGGAGAAAAGAAGAGGAAGGGGGGTTCAAAAAATAAAAAAGTGTGAGAAGATATGGATCCACTGGGAACTCAGAGCTGGAGTTTGAGTGTTTCTGGAGATTGAAGAAGTTTGTCTCTCTCTGGGCACCAGAAATAAAAACTTAGCACCAAGAGGGCCCCCGCGCCGGAGAGGCCTGACACTACACAATAGTGCGGACAAACCAGACAACCAGGGGCCCCCAAAGGAAGAATAGCACCTTGAGTTTGATCTACTTCTGCTTCTGCTAAAGTGTTGCTAACCACCCCCCCGTCCCCCCACCAAATCTAGCTCCACTAACACTGGGCTCTGTTCTGCTGCTCATCGCAGATCTGAGGTAGCCATAGGAGTTCTTTCAAAATAAAAGAGGTTTAACCCATGTTTCTCTGCTGGTGGTTTTAATGTGACTTTGGGACAACAAACAAATCACAACAGCTACAGAATCCAGGATGAAGAGGAGGGGGTGGGGGCAGGTGTCAGAACAACAGAGGCAAACATGGCTGTCAGTTTCACCGTTTATTCATCAACACCTGAAACGTAGTACAATGCAATTGAGTTCTGTCTGTTGGACTGTCCTTTCTTTCCTCTCGCCACAGTGCGGTGAAAAGTCTGTGTGTTTCTGGAAACTCCAGAGAGGCTTTGGCTGCATGAAGAGGGGGAAGTCAATTTATTTTACACTTTACAGAAGCATATATTATTTTCTTGTTGCCAGTGAAACAAAATGTCTTCTCTACGGGATCCGTGGTGTTGGTGATGGTAAAAAAAAAACAAAAAAAAAACAAAAGTCAGAAAAGTAGTGGTCCCAAGCGCGGCGATGCAAACGCCGCCACATCGCCGCCATCTTTGTTGAAGTGCAGGTTTTAGGCAGAGTGGACCATCATCGGAGCAATGGCCAATCACGAGCGAGGGGTCAGATTTGTCAGAAAAATGGCAATAGAGAAATGTTTTGGTGGGCTTTTTTTTTTGAGAGAGATGACTGCTAGAAAAAATAAAACACACACACACACAACAACAATTTCAAGTCCAGATTTCTCTTTTTACAAGAAACAGACGGGTCCAACTTCAATGCCGAACTCTTGGTCTGGAGCACCAACGTCCATAGGAGCGATATCAATGATGGGAAGGCGAGATGTTTTCGTTGTCTTGTAGTCGATGACTGTCTTGCCCCATGTACCGGTGTGTGACTGGAGGTGAAGAAGAAAGAAACAGGAGTTAGCAGGGTCAACATTCAGTTTCTGCACACTGGATTTCTACATCTTGCCTGAGGTTTTGGCCAAAAGACATCCACTAGCTGCAGCTGCTAGCATGCATGTCTTCTGATGCACTACTTCACTGATATACTGGTGCAATTGGTACAAGAGCATGAAATAAAGTTTCTCACCGTGCATCCGTCTTCCAGGACGCTGTAGGTGAAGCGGCTGTTGCCCTCGGCTCTGATCTCGATCTCGTTGGAGCCCTGGAGGAGCATGGCCTTCTTGAGGTTTCCGGCGGAGGCGTCCATGTAGGCGACGCTGTTCTTGCAGTGGTAGGTGATGTTCTGGGATGCTTCAGTGGACATGAGACGCAGGAAGGTCAGCTGGATGTTGACGTCCTGTGGCATGGAGCCCTCGCTTCCGTACTCGAACTGTGTGGGGGATAAGAAGTGGAGAGGTGAGATGGAGGTAGTAGAGGAAAGACCAACAAATAGGCAGGTAGGGATGGGATTGGAGCAAGACATAAGGAAGGGGTCTGGTTGGATCTAGCATGTTTACCTGGAAGCCCTCGGTCATGGCCTCTCCGAAGAAGACGTGCTTCTTCTCCTTGATGTTCTTGCTTGTGTACCAGTTCTTCTTGGCAACCTCAGGCTGAGTTGAGGATACGCAGGTCTCTCCGGTCTCCATGTTGCAGTAGACCTTGATGGCGTCCTGAGTGCAGCCCTGGTCGGGGTCGATCCAGTACTGTCCTGCAGAGCAAGGAGTTGAGAGGGAAAAGGGTCAGAAAAACCCTGCAATACAGATTCTGCAATCCTATTCTTTTCAGTTTCTCTAGACTACTGACCGCTCTTCCATTCGGGGTGGCACATCTTGAGGTCGCGGCAGGTTCTGGCGGGGTTCTTGCGGGTACCGTCGGGGCTGCGGATCTGCTCGATCTGCTGGCTCAGGCTCTTCAGGGTGCCGTCCACCTCCAGGTCGCGATCGCGGAGAACGTTAGCGTCATCAGCACGGAACATACGGAAGGGATCGGGGGCCTTCTCCTGGGGCTGGGAGATGAAGCCGAGTTCGAATCCGCCGCCGGAGGGACCTGGGAATCCAGCAGGTCCGGGAGGACCAGGAGGACCCTAAAGAGGAAGGAGGTGGTTATTTCAATGCCGGTAGAAGCTTTGTTACACATGATTGGGTAAAATGGTTAGAGTGATGGACTTACAGAAGGTCCCATCTCTCCAGAGCGACCACGGACTCCAGGAGGTCCGGTGGGTCCGGGTGTACCACTCATACCATCCTTACCAGAAGATCCAGCAGATCCAGATGGGCCCTGCAAACAGAATAAAGAGAAACCGTAAGTGTCAAAGTCCCTGAACACACTTGAAACTGCTCGTTTAAAGCTTGTGTATCTGGTTTACTCACTCTAGGTCCAGCGGGTCCAGAAGTACCAGCGGGTCCAGCCTCTCCATTGGATCCCTATGCATTAAGAACAGAAACATAAGTAAGAAAAACAAAGTCCAAGTATGGATTGTGTTGATGATGAGGATATAGAGTTGAGGGGACATACAGAGGGTCCGATGGGTCCCTGCATGCCGGTGAATCCACGGTGTCCCTTCAGGCCTCTCTCTCCAGCCTCTCCGGACTCTCCCTTGTCTCCACGGAGTCCAGCGGGTCCCTGTGAGGGGGAAGAAGGGCATGATGAATTTGGCCTTCTCTTGTCTGCTGTTAGTTCATTTGTTATTGGTGTGAGGGTTGTTACTTACAGCAGGGCCACGAGGTCCAGCAGTGCCAGAAGCACCAGCAGGGCCAGCAGATCCCTGAAACACAGAGAGAGAGAGTTTAATGTAGAGGCCAGCGGGCTGCACTGAAACACAATATATTCTCTAAACTCCGGTCACTCACAGCCTCTCCACGGTCTCCATTCTTTCCAGCGGGTCCAACGGGTCCGGGGGCACCAGATGGTCCAGGGGCACCGGGGGCTCCGGATGATCCTCCCTCTCCACGGTCTCCCTAAAATCCAAAGAAAATGTGTGTCATCACCAGCATATCATGTGTTTTATATGTAAAAAGTTATTCGTTAGTGTTAAATGAATGTAGCAAAGTAAAAAGTTAAATAGTTGCCTCCCCAATGTAGTACAGTACAATTATGTTAACCCTAAGTATGTAGCGTAAAGTGGTAGTACCCAAGGAATGTATGTCAAAATAGTACTTAAATACAGTACTTGAGCAAATGTACTTTGTTACTTTCCACCGCTCTGCTTAGCTTAGCATCATGGTAGCATACTGTTTGCTAAATGACTTTTCAGTATGCTCAGTTTGCTCCTGGAATAGTGACTGGAAACACACAGTAAAATCCAGCTTCTGCATAAAAGCCACCCTAGGGTCTGGTGCTTTGCTCTAAAACCATGAGGGTCAACTGGTACTTTGTCCGAATGTGTACTTGAACTGGCAACCCTCTGGATCCAAACCCAATCCCCCTATTGAATGATACTCTAATGTGTCACTGTACCATCTGGAATCAAGTCTATCTAAGATTGGTCAGTCCACTCTTCGGGGCTTGAAGCCTTCTGAACTCACCTTGGGTCCAGCAGGTCCATCACGGCCAGCAGATCCCTCATTACCGGGGCTTCCCTAAAACACAAAGCATGTCAACTTGTAAGGAAACCGTTCAATATTCAGACAGAAACATGGTGTACAGGTACAGGTGTTTCTTCTTACCTCACGTCCGGTCTCACCAGCGGCTCCAGCCAGACCAGCAGGGCCCATGGGTCCTGAGGGTCCACGCTCTCCACCGGGTCCTGAAGGTCCATGCTTTCCAAGCAGTCCCTGTAGAGGACAGCCACAGTCAGTCAAGTTTAAACCATCTCAGTTACTTTCCTGATATATCACCTGGGCTCTGTGTCTCATCAATATTGAGGTATTTGAACTATACCTTAATACTTGAGTAAATGTACTTTAATCCATTCAACTACTGCTTTTTTTAAAGCAGCAAGACAGGAAGTTACTAATAAAGTTAATGTATACTCCCTTAAAATCACATGTGTACAGTTTGTTCTGACTAAATCATATGTTGTGGGTCATTTAAAGTCTTCTCAGTGGTTCCTTTCTATTGTTGCACCCTTTAGAAGTGGATTTGGACTCATATTTGATTCGTCATATTTTCTGATGTACAGATGTTTTAGTGCGCTGGTTCAGATGCATGGTGCAGGTTGTGGTTCTGTAGAGTTTGTAGTGTAATTTAGGAACTCACAGAGGGTCCGTTCGTGCCAGGGAAACCTCTCTCTCCTCTCTGTCCGGGCAGACCAACAATACCACGAGATCCACCGATACCTTGAGGTCCAGGAATACCAGGAGTTCCCTGCAGGGGGGGACAGAGAGCGAGGCAGCGGTTAGACATCAGGCAACACAAAGAAAAACATCAACATCCAGGAGTTTATGCAAATGAGTCTGTAGATTGAATCGATTTGCATTATTGAACACAACCTGCCAGATAACTTGTAATATAAAAAATAACTGTCTTGATGTCTGGATTGAAGTGGGAAGATGTACAGTTTGTACCCTGTTCACCTGTAGTGAGTACAACATGTATGCATTTGAACAGATCTTTAAAGGCCTCTCCTACTCTCTGACACACACCAAACCTGTTTACATCATTCACACACTCGTTTATACACACTTTATTCCTAAACAACATGCAGAATAATGACCTTTTTATGGCAGTATTTTCTGATGATTCAAAGAGATATCCTGAATCACCTCTTTAGAAACCTCTGACTATTCAGCTAGGGTGTCTATTATGTCATTCTGTACCTTCTCCCCCTAAAGAGGCTTAAAGTCAGCACTAGCTTAGTGATGGATGAACGTTTTAATATAACTTACAGAGGGTCCATCACCACCGGGGCCACCCTTCTCTCCGGCAGATCCTGGGGGTCCAGCAGCTCCCATCTCACCAGCGCGACCTGCAAGTCCGGTCTCTCCACGGTTTCCTTTGGGTCCTTCCTTGCCACCGGCTCCGGGGGCTCCAGCAGGGCCAGAGTTTCCCTATGAGAGAGAAGGGGGGGACATTTAGCATTGCTACAGTACAATAAGAGAGTGAGAATATATATAATGCAATGAAGGGGAAGACTTACAGAGGGGCCAGGGCCTCCGACTCTACCTGCAGCACCGGGGAATCCAGTAGCACCCTGCAGACAAACAGAGGTCCGTTAGCTGGATCACATCAGTGCACATAAGTATGATGCAAAGAGCTGCAGGGTTATTTTGCAATTGCGATATAACTTGGAAAAGTAGTCATTTTTGAAAACTGGTTCTGAAATGTGTATATTGTTTACATCCAAAGCAGTACATGAATTTGCAAAAAGCTGCCTAAACATGTTCGGAAAATCTCCAGATTACTCTCTCAGCTCTGTTTGGATATAAGCACCATGATTTCTGACTTCTACACTAGCTGCTCATGAGTAGAAGAAAGAGTAAAATAAGTCTTACAGGGGGTCCAGCGGTTCCGCGGGCACCCTTAGGCCCAGAGTTTCCATTGGGACCCTGAAAGGACACAACGTGTTGTCAGTAAACATGTCAGAAGTTAGCCTCAACTTCTTATGTTCACTCTGAGTCACAGGATGAGTTTACTAACCTGAGGTCCAGCGCCACCAGTGGGTCCAGAGACACCGGGGGGACCAGCATCTCCCTTACCACCGTTATCTCCAGACTCTCCCTTAGCACCAGGCTGACCATCAGCACCCTGTGGATGGAGACAAATCAGAAATGATGACACTTCAAACTAAAGGAGAACAGTTGGTGTGAAGATATTCTTGAAGAGATGACTTACAGGAGGTCCAGCGAATCCAGCGGGTCCGGGGGGTCCAGACTCTCCACGCTCTCCCTGAAGAAGAAGAAGAAGAAGAAGAAGAGTCAGTCAATGATTCAAGCAGCTAGATTGTTAGAAACATCTCACAGGTCAGCGGCTTGAGCTTCAACCTCAGGATCCATGTATCTGTGATCCTCTCCAGAATGGAAGTAGTCATCACATACAGAGCATCAACTAGTTCCTGAACAGTGTCCTTCACATGCTGATATCCAAGAGAGGGAGTTACACAGTCACAAGATGGAGGAATAGAAAGCAGTATTCAATGTTTACTTCAGATTAGCTCCACGTCAGAAATGAGCATGCTTGTCATATGTCTATCTCCATAGAGGCTGAATCATCATGTTAATCACATAGCTATCATATGCCTCAAACAGTCCTGATGCTCTTCTAGGTAATCATACATCCTGTCATGTTCACAGCTCCAGTTGGGATACCTTTGTTAGCATGCTACTCTCATGTTGGAAGAAGACATTCAGTATTTTCCCAACAGAGATGAAGCTTTATCTTCTAACAGAGTGGTGCCAATGGGACTTGTTACTTACAGGGCCTCCACGAGATCCAGCAGGTCCGCCGGGTCCGGGTGCTCCAGCGTCTCCCTTATCTCCGGAGGATCCAGCGGGTCCAGGAAGTCCAATAGGTCCAGTCAAGCCACGGGGGCCATCCTTTCCACCAGCACCATCAACACCCTTGCCTCCTTGGTCTCCCTGGGGTGAGGATGGAAAAGGGGGGAGTGAGGTTCATGCATTGGATACTGGACTGCTACTATGGATGGTTATATATACTGTTGGGGAAATATGTTCCATCACATATACGACTGGACATATCATGAGTACTAGGAGTATGGTTGTGGAGACTCACTCTGCCTCCTTTCAGTCCTGGAAGGCCAGCAGCACCACGCTCACCGGGCATACCCTGAAGTCCTGGAGGACCCTGAGCTCCAGAGTTACCTGTGGCTCCAGCATCTCCCTGTGGAAGAGGAGGAAGGGGAACAAGGGTTACACAAGAACTCAATCAGAACTTCATCAAGAGTGTTCTGTCATTTCTAACGTTGTTTACCTTAGCGCCATCGTTTCCACCAGATCCGGGGGATCCACGGGCTCCAGCGGGTCCAATAGCACCAGGAGATCCACGCTCTCCGGGGAAACCTCTGTCACCCTGAGGGGGGGGAGGGGAGGGAGATAATTGGGTTACTTTAAGTTCCAAGAGTGGTCAAAGAAATCACTGGATGATATTCTCTGAACGTAGTTAAGATCAGATCGGATAGGATAAGATGGACTAATTAAAATGATATACAGTTAAGTAACTTTAAAATAAGAAATGAATTAAATGAATATATATACATACTTGAGTCATACATACATATTAAATATATTTACATGTCTGTGTGCCGGTACCTAGCTTTAGACTGTTAGCATGATGGCAACAGTATGTAGGAACCGTTTGTAGCCCGTATCAGACTTATCTCCAAAGACCCTCGACTAAATGACTGGTGACTTACTCTGTTTCCAGCGGGTCCAGATGCTCCAGCCTCACCAGACAGACCCTAAACAGAAAGAGAGGCAATTCATGCATTAATTTACTGGACAGTATCAATATGATCAGGTATCTGAATCAGCCATATTTGGGTCAGTACCTGCTCTCCGGGCTTTCCACTCTCACCAACGGAACCCTGGGGTCCAGGAAGACCCTGGAATCCAGCAGCTCCACCAGATCCCTGCTCTCCTCTCTCTCCAGAAGGTCCCTGAACATAAGCAACAAGGGGGAGGACTGTTAGTGCCAACAGGAAGTGACCAGAAGTCGGGCAAAGTATGATTTGTTTTCACTCTTGGTTGTGAGGTTGCCTCTGAGAAACAGGCTATGTTTTCGGGCTTGGTTTGTATGTTTGCAGCCGGGTTACGGAAAAACTCCAGCTTGGATTTTCATGAAACTGTGTGGAAATGTTTTGCATGAGCTAAGGAAGAACCAGTCACGTTTTGGAATGGATCGGAATAAGAATAGGGAATTTGTGCGCCATTATATGTGCTGTCAGAAGTCGGAGCAATAGGATACAGCACAATATTGGTGTGGCTTCCATATTTAGACCTAAAGCTAACAAACCCACCAAAGTCAGAAGAAGTACTTTCCAACTCGGTAAATGGGACCATTCCAGTCTCGATAGAGGTGTGTGCTCTAGATCTGTTGGTGTATTTTGTAGTGAGTGTTTTACTTACAGCAGGTCCAGATGATCCTGGAGCGCCAAGATCTCCGTCCTTTCCTGGGGCACCCTGGGTAAAGAGATGGCAGTCTTTCAGACACAGCATTACAGGAAAACAGTAGAGTAAAATGGACTCAAAGTGTGCAGTTTAGACAACTTACAAGAGCGCCAGTGGGTCCCATCACACCTTTCTCGCCAGGCTTTCCACCCTCACCCTGCACAGAGAAGTAGAACATGTTACAGGGTGTGTAGAGCAGTTTTCAGGAGCTCAGTTCAGTACAATATTCAGGAATATATGGTCTATGTGAAGAGACTCACAGCGGCTCCCTTGGGTCCGGGGAATCCCATAACTCCGGGCTGACCTCTAGCTCCAACGGGGCCGGGGGGTCCGGGGCGACCATCTTGTCCAGTGGTTCCCTGGTATCAAAAAGATGAATTGAATTTGAGGACAAACAAATCTCTGTGTTTTGATGAGATTGTGTTGTTATAGTGAATCTGGACTTACAGCAGGTCCAGTCTTGCCATCGGGTCCAGGGCTGCCGGGGCTACCAGTCATACCCTAAAGGAAGAGGTCAGGGGTCAAAACATGGCATGGGCAAGGACTTTATTGATGTTTCTGACAATAGATTGTAAAGGAAACTCACCTTAGCTCCAGGAAGACCGGACTCACCAGTACGACCAGACTCACCAGTGGAACCCTTAGCTCCAATGGCTCCAGGGCCACCGCGCTCACCATTGGCGCCCTACGATGGGAGGGAGGGAGGGATAGTTCGATCAGAAACAGATCAACAGTTTGTCAATTAAATATAAGAATGGAGAACATTTGTGTTTACTCACTTTGGCACCAGCAGGTCCATCAGATCCGGGGAAACCACGACCGCCAGGGGCACCCTGCGGAGAGGGAAAGCTCAGTTAGCAGCTGCAAAATAATCTAAATAGCATAAGCATTACAAAAACACCGTGAGGCATATTGCATTGTCGGTCGAGCTTTGTTTATATTCTAAATATCTAGAAGGTATGCTTTGTTCCTGCATTAGCATTGGTTGTACAATCCTTGATCAAGTCTTTCTTCTCTTTAGAGTCATGTCCCACCAGCAGAGGGCGCTGCTAGGACTTCCCCTCTTGGTATTACACTTAATAATTAGTCATATTAAAGTAAACAGTATGATATAGTGAACATTAGATCAGATAAGATGCATACTCTCTCTCCTGGGCCTCCACGGGATCCTGCAATACCGGGCACTCCCATGGATCCTCTCTTGCCTTCCTCTCCTCCTGGTCCTGGGGCTCCCAGAACTCCAAGAGCACCCTGCACAACACACACAGCGTTAGAGATTCATACATGTGTGTGTATACATCAATATGCTGACTGTGGCGAACTTCAACTTACAGCCTCTCCCTTGACTCCAGCCTCTCCCTTGGCTCCTGGGGCTCCTGCCTCACCCTGAGGGACACGAGCAGAAACACAAACATTAAAAAAACAAATTCAACATCAACTAAAAATAATTTAACTCAAATGTGCATGTGATGCAGAAACAATAACTGAGATGATCAGTTTCACTCACAGTGTTTCCCTTGGCTCCGGGGGCACCACCAGCACCTTGGCCTCCGGGGGGTCCACGGGGTCCGGGGAAACCGGGTGCTCCTGCAACTCCAGCAGCACCCTGCAGGGGGCAGCACACACAACTGGTTAATTTCATGCTGGACTGCAAGGAACCAGACCTTTAGGTAGTAAATGTTCAGACAGGGACACTCACAAGGTTTCCCTTAGCTCCGGCAGCTCCATCAGTACCGGGGCTTCCCTGAGAGGCGAAAGGAAGGGGAAGGGGTTTTATTTAGACCGGAAGATGATGAAGAAATGATGAAGACATTGTTTTAAAGCAGGTTTTTGTTTGTACTTACAGAAGGTCCAGCGGGGCCAGCAGGTCCGGGGTTACCGCCCTCACCACGGGCTCCAGCGGGTCCCTCGGCTCCACGAGTTCCCTGTGCTCCAGCATCTCCCTGAGGGTAGACAAACAACCGTCAGATCATCGTAACCAACGCCAGAAGGCTGGGATGCATCATGGGTAAAGACATGTGTATGTTGGGTGTTTTAAAGAGAGCAAGGTTTACAATATCTGTGGACAATTAACTAAAAGTAAAGCTTTGTGTAACCCAGCAAACATGGGGTACATATCTTAATTAGGAATATTCAACATTAAGAATTGTATTGTATAATATTGTCCATCAACAGTGCAGACAAATAACTATATTTAATATCCATAATGTTTGATATTCTGTCACTTTTCACGCACCTGAAGTTGGACAACCTTGTTTAAACCCTATCCTATCCAACCCCTGTTTTAAAATCTAACTAAGGGTCATATATGTTCAAATGAATGCTTGAAAGCACTACAGAGTCAGATCAGTAGATGTCTAATGACTGCTTCGACCTCTTTTGAGAAGAGAAGGACAAATGGCATGGTGTGGTGTTACTTGGGATTGACAGGCCATGGAAGTTTGAGGAAGATGTTGAATATGAGACATTAGGAATGGAGGTTGTTAGAGATGATTGGATTATAATGGGTGTTGTTGTTGCACCTTAGATCCAGGGCCACCGGGGAATCCAGCAGGTCCAGATGGGCCAGTGGGTCCCTGGGAGGAAAGAAAACACACACAGGTTCAGGTAACTGCAGCAGGTGCATCTGGATCCAAATCTGAGTTAACACCAGATGTGTCTTTCTCTGAGAATCCCCCTGGGGTTTTTAAACCAGGGTCAATGGAAGTGGTACTTTGGGAGAACCGCTGAGAACATTTTAAGAGTAAGAAAAGCAAATATACTTACGTTGGGTCCAGCAGAACCAGCAGCACCGTCGTTACCACGAGCTCCCTGCAGCACACAGACACAGATGATTGGATGATGGGTTCAATGACCAACTCATGATGATTGCAGTATTGTATTTGTGTGTGTGGGTGTGTGTGTGTGTGTGTGTGTGTGTGTGTGTGTGTGTGTGCACTCACAGCAGCTCCAGAAGCACCGTTGCGACCTCTCTCACCGGGCAGTCCACGGGGTCCCTGAGAAAAAGAGTCCGTTAGTTTTAAAATGGCATCAATCTGAAAGGAGGGGAAATCCAAGATAGCATCCATGTGTCAGATAGGGGGCGTTTGTTTTACTCACCATAGCTCCGGGGGTACCGTTCTCACCAGCAGATCCAGCCTCTCCCTAAAGACAGAAACAGGTGAGGTGAGGAAGGAGTGGAGCGTCATTACTCAATGCCAATCTGATATGGCTGCTTCCATTCCTGCTAATGCTAGTTGTTTCTCGTCGTAAGGAGGACAAGTGTTCTTGAGTTTGGCTTCAAAACGACATATGTGTTACAGAAACTCTGCAGAACAAACTGGGTGAGTGGAGTTTGCAAGATATGGGGATTTGCGAAGTCGGACAAGTCTAAAGAAAAGAAGCTACTGGTTGCATTACAGGAAATATAGATGCTAGTTGGAGCTTATGTAAGGGACTCAAATCAAGGTTTCCTCAGCTTCTGTCGCTCCCTGTGTATCACTCTTCAAGGGGGCACAATACACTAATGCTCTTAATATATAATAATAATGATAATAATGCATTTAATGACTTTCTCTACGAGCCCTTTGAAAAAGCCCCATTTGTTTTAATTGGCTTGCAAGAAAAGTATGGTGGTGATGTTATATGATATTCTTATAAGCCTGCTTGCTGTTGCCTATACATACTGACCAGGTGTATGATTACATAGTTGGTGTGTTGGCAGGCTTTACAGATACCCAGATGCATGTGGGTTTAAGAGTACTAGATATTCATTTCCTTGCGAGTTCAACTCCTGTTTCTGTGGCCACTGGGGGGTTCAGATTGTCATGTTTCAGAGAGGCAGTCACCTTGGGTCCAGCGGGTCCGCCGTCTCCCTTGGCTCCATCCAGACCGCTGAATCCCTGCAGAGAGAGAGAGAGGTTTAAAGTTAGCGCTCGGTTAGCGGAGATGCTATGGTCGTGTCTTGTTGAACCCGGAGCTTGGACTCACTCTGTGTCCCTTGATGCCGGGCAGACCTGGAGTTCCTGGGAATCCACGAGCGCCCTGAGGGAAGGAGGAGAAAGAGGAGACACATTCATTATCACAGTTCTCTTCAACATTGCATCAATTAGAATATAAGATGTATTCATTGGCTTTGTAACTCACCTGTGGGCCGGATGGTCCACGCTCACCGTTGCGACCGGGCTTACCAGACTCACCCTAAGAGATAGAGAAAGTTAGTCTTTGGTGGATGAAGTGCTGATTTTGTACTAAAATGAAGTTAGCAACACTAGATTGTAAAGATATTCAGGTACAAGTAAAAGTCTGGCATTCAAAACCTGAAGCTACAAAACTAAGATAAAAGTATTGGCTTACATTTCGGAACAAACTTAGGTAAAGTACAACTACCTGAAGAGTACATCATTATTACTCTGAGATCAATGAATATGAGCAGAAGGACTTACATCCTCTCCGTTCTTGCCAGAGGGTCCGGCGGGGCCACGGGGTCCCAGGGCACCCTGCAGAGACAGAAACACTGAGAATGAGGACAAACTCTCAAGGTGAATTGTGGGTAAATATTAATGTCCATTATGCTAATACTTACAGAAGATCCAGCCTCTCCAGACTCACCAGGGGGGGCCGGTGAATCCCTGAGGTCCCTGTAGGGGGGGGGGGCATAAACACCATTAATACAACACCAATACTGTACATGTGAAGTGCTATGAGGTGAACATTTTATTTTGTAGTCTTCTTTCAGATTTGGGAAGAATGAATCTGATGTAATCCAATCTAAATCCAACCTGGTTCAATTATAATTTACTTTAAATAAGTTTTGACTTTCTTAATTTAATTTGAGCTTGTTTCAGATCCGTTTGCTAGGTTTAGTTTAAGGTTCATTTGTCCCTGAAAGGTGTTTAAAGGCTGTGGTCTGCTCACTTTGTTGGGAAAACGAGTTACTAGTCAAATAAATGGAGTTCTGGCTCCAACTCAATTCCCAGAAGTCTGCTGCAAAGTCCAGATTTGATCAAGACATGTATTGAGATATATCGTATTTATTTTTGGTAAATCCCAGAAGCTCAAAGCTAACCGACTGGCTGCGACGTTTGAATGATCCTTCCTGGATCTGACAAGTCGTATTTTTTGTGTATTGCATTCTGTCTGAACACACAAGACACATTTCTGCAGCATTTTCAAACTCCTTTAGATAAATTAGGAAATGATTGCTGTTTTCATTCGGATGAGGAAATGAACCTCAGCCATACTGGAACAGTGAGTGCACCAAAGAGAGGAAGGTGATGTTTGAGTTGTTGCCGGTGCCCTCTACTTCTCTCTCCTCTAAAGATCAAGCTTTTTGGGGTTTTGAATAGAGGAAGAGGGGTACTTACGCTAGCTCCAGGACCTCCGGGGGCTCCACGGGATCCCGGGGGACCCTGTCAATCAAACAGAGGCAAGATCAGACACTGCATCACTCTGATTAACAGTTAAATGTGTGTGTGTGAGTGTGTGTGTGTGAGTGTGTGTTGGTGTGTGTGTGTGAGTGTGTGTTGGTGTGTTTTCTTACCATGGGTCCGGGCACAGACATGCCAGGTGATTTATCGTCATAGCCTCGAGACATCTGAGGGGAGAAGTTCTGGAAAAAAAGGGAAAAGAGGTTTAAATATTACAACCCAGCTCATATGGGACACGAGATGATAATTAGGTTATAATGACATGAAAACAATGCATGTTCTGTGTTGTTTATATGACATTGATATGATAAAGGATGCACTCTGGGTATAATCACAGCCAAAATATCCCAAATGAAGTCTGAATTATATCCTAAAAAGTTTTAAGGAAAAGCTGCTTTGTGAGAATATAAAACAGTCTCCTGTTTCCATCTGTGTTCTGCGATATCCCATCCTTTCAGTTCAGCCAGGATCATCCCAAACCCTTTGAGCTTATCTCTTGCTAATGTCTCCCAAACTATTTCCCAATGTGTGATGAATAAAGAATAAACCTATCTATCTTAAGCTCGATCTTAGATGCTAAAGAGCTTTATATGAGATATTGCAGCTGATGAGGCTTTAGCGACTCTGTTAGCTTAGCGTGTTCAATGGAAGTCTGTTGTTTATATTTTGTGGTAGGTTAGGATGGAAGTCAGAAACAAAATGAATCAGAGCTTCATTAAATTGTGAAACTGTAGGCTTAGGTGGTGAATTAGCCTTTGAGTCATTGGCTAGCTCTATGCAAACATGCTACATCTGACTGGCATGGTATGTCATATTAGCATGTTAGCATGTTACATAGGAAACCAGAAATATGAAAGAAATCAACAATAAACTTATTTGAATGAAGCTTGCTAGATTAGACTGTGATACTATTAGCAATATGTGTTAAATAAGCATGCTGGTTAATGTCTCTCTTTTAGCATGCTTAATAACACTGGGATAATACTGTATGCCCTGTTAGCTTAGCATAGTGAATTAGTATATGAGTCAATGATACATTCTTCATAATAAACCAAACTTAGCCTGCTAATGTTAGCTCAACTACAGATCACAGTTAGTGGGAATATTAGTTTACTAAGGTTCATTATGAGGAGGATCAATGTTAGTTTAGTATAAAAGTTGCTGACTAACCAGATCTTAGCATGCTAACTTAGATTGTGGAGCTTTGGGAATGTTAGCATAGATGTAGTAAGAGTTTGAGCATCATTCGAGAACAACTCCATGTCTCTGTTTGCCCCTAATGAAGGTCTGACCGTCTGACCTCAGTCTGACCTCAGTCTGACCTCAGTCTGACCTCAGTCTGAAAGCCAAACTCTGAGACAGTTATCTGAAGCTAAAGATGGATTTGTAGAGATGAATGAAACGCTTGAGTTGTATCTGTTCAAGTGGGATCCAGTTTCTCGGCACTTCCTGTCCTCTCTGAAGCTGTGTTGACAACGCGTTGATACTGGTCCATTTTGATGACCAAAGAAAGTCAAACCAAAGCCCTCAGGTGGTGTGTGAATGCCCCGAACTAGAATAGGGATTATGGGTAGTGGAGACAAAACTAACCAATATACTTCTATGGCTTTTTTTCTTCATTTGTTTGTCTGACCACCACAGAAGAAGAAGTTCTTAAGACGCCACAACTCCCAGAAGCTTCACACATGAGTCCCATCCCCACTGAGGCTCTTCTGGACCCCAACGAGTCAGATACAGAACAGCAAATATAAGATGTGCAACTTACTCCTCCGAGGCCGGGGGGTCCTGGGGGGCCGGGGGGGGCCGGGGCGGCCGGGCTGGCCATCCATACCATCTCTACCAGAGGAACCAGTGGAACCCTGCAGGGGGAGAGAAGAGGAAGGGGTCAGGATCCTAATAAATCACCTTCTTTAAATCCACTGAAAATACACTTTTTTTTAGATTCTTATAATTTGTTTCGCTTGGTTGCAACTTTAAATGTTTGCTTCCCTTTAAGATTCCCTTCTACCTCGACCCTTGCTTTGTGTCTCTCTGTCTGTCTGTCTGTCTGTCTGTCTGTCTGTCTGTCTGTCTGTCTGTCTGTCTGTCTGTCTGTCTGTCTGTCTGTCTGTCTGTCTGTCTGTCTGTCTCTCTGTCTGTCTGTCTGTCTCTCTGTCTGCCTGTCTGTCTGTCTGTCTGTCTGCCTGTCTGTCTGTCTGTCTGTCTGTCTGTCTGTCTGTCTGTCTGTCTGTCTGTCTGTCTGTCTGTCTGTCTGCCTGTCTGTCTGTCTGTCTCTGTCTGTCTGTCTGTCTGTCTGTCTGTCTGTCTGTCTGTCTGCCTGCCTGTCTGTCTGTCTGTCTGTCTGTGTGTCTGTCTGCCTGTCTGTCTGTCTGTCTGTCTGTGCATGTATCTCACCTGTCCCTGTACCTGTTCATCATTTCGTTTTTGGGAGAAGGGGTGGGATTCAATCAGTGTAGACTTCTTCCCAAACCCTTTTCAGATGTGTAATGAGGTAGATCATTTGTTTATATATAATTTGTAAGTCAATTCTATTTTTGTTTATCAATTTGATACTGCTTAAGTTTGTACAGTATCATAATTATCTTTTGTATTATTGTTTTACACGTTCGAAATAAATAAAATAAAATAAAAATCTAAACTGTTTGATTGGTTCAAACCGATCACATGACTGCTTTTAGTCTTCATTCATCACTGTGTGTAATCTTTTATATCTCAGGTGTGTTTTAGTGATGGAAGCAGCATTACACCTGGAGGAGGGGCAGTTCAAACCCCTGTGAGACTGACCAATCAGGAATGGACTAGTGGTCATGTGACCTCAGCAGACAGGAATTAGGTAAGAACCACCATTTACTTTGTTATAGGAAACCTTCTATATTTGATCAACAACTCAAAGTAAATGTTCATAATTAATTTGACATTATAAATAATATGAAAATATTCATAATAAAAATGATATTCAATTATTATTATTATAAAATGTATTTGCAGTCTCAATAAAACCCCTTTATGTCAGAATGTAAATAAATGACCAAATACAAATAAAAATCTGAATTGTTATAAATACATAACAAATATTTTAAAAGTATGTTTTCATAGCAAACATTATTAAATAAATAGATTGGCATCACCACTGCAAAACCCTTAATGTTTGTAAGATTATGATGATCACAGATCATTGGAGTTTTCTGTGTGAAAAGTCCCAATACTCACATTTTCTAACTATCCTGCGTCTTCCCCAGTGTGCACGTTTCAACCTGCCCTCTGCATGCTTCCCTCCCTGCTCCCTGCTCTCAGTAAAGCACATTTCCTGCCCTAATTTACACACATTTCAGGATCTATATGTGCCATTTAATGTTGTATTCAAACCTTATTCCATGTGTCTTCATGCACGCTTTGCAAAACCCATTATAAAACATTATTGCCACTGAGCTGTGAGATCTGATGCTACCTGGACTAGCTTCTGTTGACATGAGTCATCTGAGTGCTGTTACTTTCCTACTTCTTCAGAAAGATCCTGTTTCTACACGTTCCTCTGAGTACAGCTGCCCTAACCCCATCACAAACCCTCAGGAATCCACTGAGGCAGTGAACGCACCACCACAGATTAAAAAGTGAGTGTTGGACGTACCCTGTCTCCCTTGACTCCACGCTCTCCTCTGGGTCCCTATAAGAGAATAAAACAAAATAAAAAGTATACATAATGAGAATAATGACCAACATGATTCATAGAGTATGGGATCAGATCACAAAAAGGTATTAGTTAGACATGAAAGTCTATTAAAGTCTATCAATTAACAATGTGTTTCCATTCAGTGAAATACATATCATTTTCACTTCATGTTCTAACTCTCAATGATCAATGATCAATATCACTATCAATAGCTACATGGAACAGATAAGGTCAATCATCATTATTATGGATCATATAATAAATCAAATGAATATGTACCTCAGCCTGTGGCTCCTGGAAGCCTGCGGAGAGACAGAGGAGAACGTGGGTTAGAAATGAAAAACCACATTTTACAAAACAATAGATAATGCATTTAAGCACGTTAAAGCCAAATGTGAAAGATTTAAAAAAGATGGGAAATGTTTTGGGTTTGCTTTTTAGTAAATAAGAAATGTCAAATGAATAAGAAGTGAA